>NC_079135.1:39293213-39599047 GCF_945859705.1 Episyrphus balteatus
AAATAATGATGAGTAATGCTCAAAAACTAAACGTGATTGAATAAATCTGTAACAGTTTTAAATTCAGCACAGAAAAGTCAATTAAAATCATAAAACATAGTTCTTGCTCCCAACTTTTTTTTTAATTTTTTTACCAACCAGTATTATTGCAAGCGAACAATAAAAATTAAAAATAGGTGTGCTTATGTTGTTAATTTAAAAGCGTTTTTAATTTCCCGAGACAAAATCAAAAAGATTAAATAAGGTTTGCGACTTCTTAGTTACATGTAAAAAAAATACCCATTCTTTTTATCTCACTACAAAATTCAAACAATTGTACAAACATGTGCAACTGTGCATACTATGAGAAAACATAATAAATATGCATTAAAATTATGAACTGCTTAAAATAAAATAATGAGTGTTCCATCCACTTTTTTTTCAAATTCACATATGTAAATAATTGCATTCATTATGTATTTCAAAATGCAGGTACTTTTTTTTAATATAGCGAGTATGATGTCATCTTCTTACTTTAATCATAATACTTTTTCATTTAAAAATACCTATACTCTTTTCTTATATGAAATGTAAAATATTTATTTAGTTTCAGAAGGAGAGATTTTTAATTTCTTGGAGTTTTATATATTCTACTCCAAGAAAAGAACTTTAAAATTCTTATATTTTATCTTAAATTTATATAAGAATTGTTTTTTAATTTTAAATTCGTGAATAAATAATTTCACTTATACATTTAACGAGCAGTTCTGTTCGAAATCATCCTCTGCAGAATTCTCACTGATCTTCTTCAAACTATTGCTATTATTAATATTTAATTCTACATCCCTTATCATGCGACGTCTGCGACTAGTCGAACATCTTGTCGGAAACGATGACCGATACGTTGAGCATCTTCGAATATATCTTTCGCCAAAGAACATCCTTCGAAATTCCATGCGAAACCTTGGATGAGTAATTGCATAAATATAAGGATCAATACAAGCTGATGTCTTGCAAAAAATCGCCGGAATCATCGAACCCAGAGGGGTGATTAAATTTTCGTTGCCACTTATTCCCAACAAAGCTACCACCGAGTATGGCGTCCAAGCAACAAACCAAAGACCAATCACTCCAATCACAATGCCAGTTAATTTAATTTCAGTTTTGTTGCAGTCCTTGCTTGACTGAATGCCCGATGCATTGGAGACAACTCGCAGAATATAAAAGTAACAATAGGAAATAATGCTGAATGGGATGCACCAGGCCCCGACAAAGAACATAAACATAAATATTCGCGCTGGTATTGACTTGGTTAAGTAATCAAAACTGCAGGTAGTGAGATATCCTTCGGGTACGTATGTACTTAGACCTATATCTAGTGACGGTATCACAGCAAAGAAGAAGCTATAAAGCCAAATGAAGCAAACTAGTAAACGTGAACGTAACTTGGTGGAGGAGCGATACGGATCCAAGGGATACACAACTACATTGTAACGGTCGACGGCAATTGCTGTGAGTGTTATAATGGATACAGTTCCAGTGAGTCCTCCAAAGAAACCATAGAGTCGACAGCCTGCAAGAGAGAAAAAGAATACAAAAAAAAAAGAAAGTTATGAAAAATATTGTAGACGACACAGATTAGATTTCAATGAAGCAGAGCTTTCTATAGAGAGGAGACTTTTGTTAGAGGTGCGACTCATAACTTACCCAAGTCACCAAGTGCAGGACCCAATTTAAAGCTATTGTATATGGCGATGGGGCATTTGGCCAACATGAAGAAGTCACTTACTGCCAGATTTATCACAAGAGTGTTGGCATGTGTGCGCAGGGATTTGCATCTACAATTTGAATAGAAAATTTCTTTTATATTTATTTTGTTTTTTTTTTTTTTTTTTTTGAGGAAAAATAGAGATAAATTCATAGAGTTCTACGAGAAGACTTTATTGTAGACAAAATATATCTTTAAATAGAAATAAAATTGATGTGATTTAGTAGAAGGACATTGTTGACTGTCCACGTTATTTTAAATAAGTTATTAGTCCTGGCATTCAATTTTTTGACGAAAGAACACGTACCTACTTTGATTGTTTAGTTTAAATTGATGGACCAGGGCAGAGATAGAAAAAAGCAAAAGGTCGCCAATAGTCTCTTTTATTTCCATAGTCTCAGGACGTTTAAGTAGTTTTCAAAAACATTGGCGAGATTAAGATTCAGGATATCAAATAAATATTCAATTTTATCTATGGGTACATATTTTATCATGCAATAGGATACAATACAAATTTTTAAATAACAAAAAAAAAAAACTTGAGGCTATAAAAACGAAGTTTGTAGAACTAAAAAGCATTTAAAAAGCTACAAATTTGGATGTCAGCCAAACCATTTCAGATTTTGTTTGCTAACTTTAGACTTATTTTGGCGGAAAATTCAATAACTCAAAATCCCTGCGAGCTACAAATTTTTGGTTTTGTAGAATTACTTAGATTATTTTTTTTTTTTGATTTCGCTATAACAGAGAAAAAATCTACTAACTGGAGGATACAACTCGAATAGGATTTTTGACAAATGGGAAATGATATGCGTTATTTGCGAAATGCAGTTGGTGTTCAGGAAGACCATTTATATAAGGTAGTTAAAGACAAAAACAACCGTAAGGCAGAACAGAAGCATTCACTGAGGGAAAAAACAACTTAAAATCAACGAAAAACACGTTGATTCAACTATTTTTCGGAATGATTTTGCGTTGAAGACCAAAATTTTTAAATCAAAGTAGAACATCGTTAGTTTAAAGTGATTTACCGTTATAAAACATCTTTAAATCAAAGTTATTTCAACTTTAAAAAAAAGCATCAATTTATAAAAAAAAAGAAAAAAATGGGCAGCCGCTTTGGATCGAACCTACAACTCTTGGGTTACTAGGCGAATGCTTTACCAACGTGCTATCTCACTGTTGAAAATTAGAGTGATAAAATGGAACTAAAGCTGAAGTCCGACAAAAATAAAAAAAATTCTTACGTTGTTTCAATTTTATTTTGAAGAAGTTTCATGTTAATTTTTTCAACGTTAAATCAACGTTGAACATTTTACATTTAACGTTGCGTTTTTTCCCTCAGTGTTGAGATCTCTCAAGTTATTGCTACTATAAAGACTCCTCAAAGTCAATTTTTGAAACTCTGCGTCGTTGCAGGCCCCATAAATATGGATATGGATTATTTTTACAATTTTTTTGTTATTGAATTTTAAGAATTCCTAAATGAAAAAAAAAGTAAAACTTCCAAGACGTATGTAATTATTGTATCGAATTAATTGAATTAATTGCTTCGTTAATTTCTCGTTACGAGTTGATTACTTGTTTAACTTTGTTAAGACTTCAAGTATATCGTATATTTCTTTTACGGTGTTACTGGCAAGTTATTAGAGGAATTTGGTAAGAACTTATTATGATTTTTAACGAAAATGTCTGCGAAATTTTAGCTTGACATGATTGTTAGCATCAGTCTTTGAAGAATTTTGTTTTTGATTCGATTCGAATCGAAAAAAAGTATCAAAAGTTGTGTATCAACAAGTAGATTCTGAGTTTGAAAACTAATTGTTCATACACTTTTTTTTCAAAGCAACCTATTTCTTGATAGAATCAAATAATGGATTTTTGGTTTTTAAAAACGTACACCGCAATTGCAATATTGTAATTTAGTATTTTTTTTCTTTTGAATTCAAACAACGTAACATTTTTTTTTGCTTTGAGACGCTGTTCTTTTTTCGTATCTGATACAAAAAAAACGGGTGCCTATTGTTTAGCCTTTTTTACTTCGATTTTTGTTATTTCGTTTTTGACACAATTTTTTTTGATAAGTTCGCCATCCTTTATTTGGGTTTTCGTTTACTTCGTATTTCGATCACTTCGCCCAACTATAACTTCGCCTCGTGTCTTTTTGATTTTCATTTATTTCGCATTTTCATTACAAGTCCAATGAGTTGTTTCGTCAAGGTTCATTTCGTTTTTAGTTTATTTTGGCATCTGGTTATTCCGTCTTCAGTTTTGTGGATTGTTTTGGGTTTTGAAGACTTTTAGATTAAAGATAAGCAAATCCTTATAATATAAGAGATCTGTTACCTTAAAATGTAACGAATTCGTTGTTTTTTCTTTTTTGAGCATTTTTAAATTAACAGGCACTCAAAATGACGCGAGTTATTCGCCACCATTTGTTTCGCCATTTTTGAAGTTATACTTCTTATGGGACGGTGGGTATGAAAATTTGTTTTTTGACAAGAATGTCAAAGGGATTATGACGCGATCGCCATCTCCAAGACAGTTGGGCAGCAGGGCTGTCGTTCCACCTTTAGAGTTGGTAGTACTTTAGTATTTGAAAATGCAGTACGCCGCGGTACGGTAAACAAAAACAACCAACACGTAGCAAGTTGCATGTTTCATGTGGCAAGTAGCACGAGGCATGTGGCATTCAGTTGCCACAAAAATAAAACAAAAATGTAAATACTCATAAATAAACGGAAAAGAAAACAACATAGACTAAAACTAAACCTGTATAAAGGCCATCAATCGTAGATAAAATTTAATTTTTTTTTCTCAAAAATTTAACAACGGAAATTGGTATGAAGATTCTTGATTTCCAATTATAAAGATTTTTTCATGCTTAGCTATATTTAGGATAGTCAGATTGTCTTGGCTTAAGGTACGGAGATAGCATCAAAAAATTTCCTAAGATCACCATATTTTGAGATTGTTAAAAAAATACGCTGTTTGATTATAATAAAAATTAAAAATATCAAATGAAATTAATTAAATAAACTGAGTGAGAAGTATAACTTCAGTCGCGTGTACATGTGTACACACACTCTTTTTTTTTGTGGATGTTAATAGCCTAAGGGCGTAAAAAATTCGCGCGAATTTTAACGCCCTTAGGCTATTAACATCCACAAAAAAATGGGCGAAACAAATGGTGGCGAAATAATTAAAGTCCAAGTGAACTAAAGGCGACTTAATTCCAAAACGAAATAATGAAAAAAGGAAGTAATCAATAACAAAATAAACTAAAAACGAAGTCATAAGAAAACGGAGTATAAGTTTGTCGAAATAAGGAAAAACGAAATAAATAAAAAACTAAACAATAAAAATACGAAACAATAAAATAGCGAATCGACTTAGGCTAGGCGCACACATGCGATTTTAGTCGCACGATTATTCACGCATTTCAATGCCGGTAAACACACATGCTTCTAAAAAATAGCCGCGATTAAAAAATTGAAAATTGTCCCATTTTTTTTGGCGACGCGATTGTCGCAAATTAAAATGGAACAAATGGACCAGCATAGTTATGCACACACTTGCGACTAAACCGAAAACGACTAAAAAGTATCAGTCGCAAAGAGGCCAAATCATGCGCACACATGCGATTTTCAACCACTCGATTTTTTAGACGCAAGAAATGAAACACATTATTTTAAATGAGAGCGCACAGACTTGCGATTTTAAAATCGCAAAGTTTAAAAAAATGGATCCGGTTCTATTTTTCGCGATTTTTTTTTGCTGCACATAAGGGTATATTATACAGAATGTAATGCACCTGCCCGCACTCGCGACACTTGGAACAATTGTTTTAAGTACAATAATGGATATTACTAGAAAGTGTTGTATAGTGGCTCTCTTATTTATAAACGATAGGAAATGTAAAAATATAATTCCATAAAATTCATAAAAAAATAAGAGAAGACCTTCAGAAATTTACCCAGTACTATAGAATGAGTATTCAGTGCTTTGGTGAAGTAATGGTACTCGAGGGGCCTAAAATAAGATACAAACATACACATTGCAGAGAATCTATTTCTATTTCTAGTCTGGTAAACAAGCTGTCAAACCCTTACCAAATTTTGAGACATTTATCACTTTATTGACCATTAGATTTAAACAGTGAGTATCTCCTGGCTCTCTTGATCTTGAGATGATGCATATTTTTTATCGAAAAACGGTCAACTTTTTTTCGACCAAACATAATGTTTTTTCTTGCAATTAAAAATAGTCGCGCGATTTTTTAGTCGCAAGTGTGTGCACGGTAATTTTATGTTGCGACTGCGATTTTTTAGTAGCAACGACTGAAAATCGCATGTGTGCGCCTAGCCTTAGACGAAACAACCAAAAACCGAAGTAAGAAAAGCGAAACAAACCATACCCAAAAAAAACATAATTTTTGAACATTATGCTGATTAATACAGTCAAATAAGGAGAAAAAAGGGGTAAATCTCGGAATGAATGTTAGTAGAAATTTTTTTTGCTCAATATCTTCCTTTTGCCATTCTATAACATATCTCAAAAGTCTAGAAAAATCTCATGTCCGCTTGTCGCGATTTCAAGGTCAAATCGCGAAATGAAGATTTTCAAAATTAGCAAAAATAGGCTATGGTATTATATACACATATGATACATGATTTCAAGGTATTTTTTTAATATATATATACCTACGAAATAATGGTATTTTTTGATGGAGGGGCAAATTTTAGGATATGCACTAAAGAAGATTCTTGTTCATCTTAGAAATAAGTGCTAATAGGCTAATTTTTTCATTTTAATCTTTGTTTGGATATTCTTTAACTATCCTCAAAAATCTAAAAAAAATCTCATGTTCAGATCAACATGAATAAGGTGCATTACTTTTCAGGGATGGTCAGGTTGACTTGTTTGTGAGTTTTGTTGGAATAAGTGTTAAAAAATACCTTTAAATCATGTCGCTAATGTTGGTATACACATAAAAATTTAAACTTTTCTTATTAATTTTTTAAAATCTGCACCTTATTTTCAAACCAAGAAAATTAGGACTTGCGGACATGAGATTTTTTTACATTTTTGAGGGTAGTTAAAGAATATCCAAACAAAGATTAAAATGAAAAAATTAGCCTATTAGCACTTATTCCTAAGATGAACAAGAATCTTCTTTAGTGCATATCCTAAAATTTGCCCCTCCATCAAAAAATACCATTATTTCGTAGGTATATATATTTTTTGTAATGGATTGTTTTGATTTTTAATAATGATGGATTCTAAAGTCCTCATGCAAAATTTGGTTCATCTACCATAACTTTTAAGGGGTTTTCGGCAGTAAGTTTGCAACTGTTATAATAATATGAGTTGACAGATGAAAAACAAGTATAACTTTTTCCAGAGACGTCAGATTGTCTTGATTTTAGATTTTTTGGAATCAGCATTAAAAAATACCTTGAAATCATGTATCATATGTGTATATACTACCATAGCCTATTTTTGCTAATTTTGAAAATCTCCATTTCGCGATTTGACCTTGAAATCGCGACAAGCGGACATGAGATTTTTCTAGACTTTTGAGATATGTTATAGAATGGCAAAAGGAAGATATTGAGTAAAAAAAATTTCTACTAACATTCATTCCGAGGTTAAACCCTTATTTGACTGGATTAGATCTGCTTTTTTAAGTTTAGTAGCTTTTGACTGAAAAATCGCATTAACTTCAAAAGTAGGTACACACAATATTTGGAAATTTGATGCAAGTACAACTGTAGGTCTAGTTACTTTCTATTAGACCAAATTTGAAGCTGTTTTTTTTTTTATTATCAAAAAACGGCTGTAACGATTTTGTTTGAAAAGAAAAATGTTCTTAGTGGCAAATAAAATCCTATAATTCAAATAAAAAACAAAATTGTAACTGTTATGAACGCGTATCTGCCGTAGAACCGTTTTTTTTAACGTCTTTGTTGTTTGAAATAAAAAATAATTATACTTTTTTCGAATATAATTAGAATTACATTGTAATGTAACAGAAAATCCACTTAAAATTAATTACTCCAATAAAAATAAAATTCTTAACTTTTTTTTTTAACTTCGCATTGTATTATTTAAAAACGATTTTCAATTAACAGTAAAAAATAATATTATTTTTGGTTACGATGATGCTTTACAATATGATGAATGAATACTAAATATCATTTGAAATGGCATTGAAAAAGAAAAATGATACACTAGATTGAATCCACCCCACGATTGATTTTAAATGTCTTTTAGTGCCTTTTATTTAACGATGAAAGATTTCGACAAAAGCTGGTTTGTAAAGAAGAAGATAAATTTCATGACTCAACATTAGTCTTTTTTTTTTCTGCAAATATTTTGTTGGTTATTTGAAATGCAAGACAAGTTTTATTGATTTTCTTTTGTCATTTGTAAAAACTATTGTCTATTTAAAAAAGGACGAAAAGTAAAAGCCATTGTCGTGAATTTGTTGGCTGATGTGTGAGTGTGTGATTATTTAACTGGAAAGGACACACATTTATGTTGTTCCAGCATCTTTTATGTTTTTTTTTTTTTGCTTTTTTATATTTATTTGGCTTTGGGACAGGTATTGGTTTCGGATGAAAAAAAAAAATGTATTTTTTGAAGAAAAGCAAAGTTTTCAAAGAAGAAAAAAAAATAGCTAGGACGAATATTTTTGAAATCATTTCTTATAAAATGCGGGATTGAGGGATAAATGTTTAAAACTCAAAACACAGCTCCTTTAGGAAAGTAGATCCTACTCGAATAAAAATTCAAGTTAAAATAGGTACCAGTATTTCCTAGATATAGACATCGCAAATAATATTAAACAATAATAAACAAGGTCGTAATAATTTTCACTGTGTTAAGAAATTTCAAATCCAAGGACATTTTCATTTTCAGAAATTGCCAAAAAAATAATTGAGGAGCTGATTTCCAAAACCAGCTATCGGAAAAAAATCGGAAAATGAGATAATGTATATCATTTTTTAGGTCTTTTCAACGCGCGTCTGATTCAATCAAAAATAATTTTCTTAACAGCACTCAGAGATAGTTATTCGATGTCCAAAAAAGACTTTATTTCCAAAACAGCCTATTGAACACCAAATGTTCTTTCCAAAAAGGCCTCTTTAGTATAAAAAATATCAATTTGGCGTATGATAAACGATGATGGAGGAGTTACAAAAGTAGTTTTCGTCATTACTTAGTTCCGTCCGTCCATCTGTACACCGTGCTAGGACCTAAACGGTCTAACAATTTTAATTTAAGGGTTAAGGGTTTTAGTTAATACCTAATATTAAGAATCTGTGATTTTAGTTTTTCTCAAAAATTTGGATAATGGAAATGGCGTTGTGGTTTTTTTTTGCGAAAATTGACCTATTTTTTAGCTTATTTCGTACCAATTTTTTCAAAATTTGCAGACTGTTATTTCTTATCAATTAAAAAAATTAAATATAGAGCTATTCAAATAACCAAAATAGACACTCTAAATTAATAGAGCAATTACGTGCGATCCAGAAACGCATTTTCATTTAATTTCATTTATAAAAATGTATTTTTGTTTCTTGTTATAAACTAAAATACTGATATTAATAAAGGTTTATTTACAAAAATTTAAAAAAAAAATCGTGATTTTACCTGCAAAAGAAGATTTTTTTAATAATTTTACTTCCAAAAGAAGACATAATTCAATTATACTTCCAAAAGCAGATATGTATACCGACTTTTTAATAAGGAATTTTCAATATAAAGACTTTAGATATATTTATTTTGAAAAATTTAATTTTATTAAAATTTCGTAAAGAATAAATTTGTAGAAGATTATTTTGCTCCATATCTTCTGTATTACGAAGTAAAGGTTTTTGGCATTTTACTCAAAACTACCTTCAGGTCAGATAGCTGGTTTTGGAAATCACCTCCTCAATTGTCGACTAAACAATGCTAGTATTTAATCAAACTGTAATCTCGTGCTAAATCTAAATCACTTAACAACAAGTTTATACGACCAATTCATTTGATTTATTTTTTTTTTTTTTGTATGCTTTGTCTGTGTAAGCATTTTTTCAAATATTTGCTCGCAAACGAAAATGGACTCACGTGCAACGAGTAATATACGAGTATTATGTCCTTACAATTCCTGGACACAAAACACGGAAGTGTAATTTTTTGTATTTGGTTTCGGAACAATATAAATACTCGTGTGTTTTTTTTTTTTTTTGGTTTTGTGTCTAACGTTTGGTTAAATTGATGGCCTTTTTCAATTTTGTACAAACTAGGATGTTTGCTTAAGTGATTGTGTGTTCTTATTTTTTTTTTGATAGTTGTTGTTTTCAATCTCTGAATTCAATTGATATTTATCAACTTCAATGTTTTAGATGAATTCGTTTACTTAAAATACTTTCCTTTTTTTTGTAGAAAACTTCTTTCTTGTCTAGAGTAATTAAAATGTTCTTTTTTGTGCCATGTGACGGAAAAAGTTCTCCTTGGTTTTTAACAGGAGATATCTTTACAGACTTAGTATAATCCTGGACCTTGAAAAATGTCCAGTTAAATAAATCTAGTCCTGCTTACACTAATCCCTAGACAAATAAATTTTACTTCTTGTCGCACTTTAAAACGTAAATACCTTACTTTGTAGATAAACTTGAATAAAAGCAACCAAACCATTTCCGTTTTTGTCCTCCAGTACTTTCAATAGGCTTAACACGTTTCTATCATTAAATAATAAATCTTCATATTTTGGTTAACATAAAGTTATTTTCAATCAAAATCAATTTATTCTTAACAATTGCTTCAGATTGGTCACGTACTTTCTTATATATACATACATGTAGCTCATTTTTTCTCTTTTTAGCAATGCTGACGAAAAATAGAATGAAAAAGGATGTTGAACGTTTAGAAACAGTTCATTTTTCTCGATGTCTTTTTTTTTTTTTTTTTTTTGTAGAATATATATGTACCTAATGTATGTCACTATTTTTTGTCTAAATGGTTTTATTGTCTGATATTGTGTCCTTGTTAGTACAGGCATCAGTTAAGTTGAAAATAGTTTTTTTTTTTACATTGTATTCATGTAAAAAGGAGCCAAGTTCTGTTATGAAAAAACTATTTGTACCAATTCTGTCACAAAAGAAGTGAAATATTAACCATATGGGGATCGGATGCACTCAGTTTTTGTTTTTTTTTTCAATAAAATTGTAGCTATAAATAAAACACTATATTTATCACACATTTTTGAAGAAAATTGCCCTCAAAGTTAAATTATCAGGGTCAATAAAAAATGAATAGCTTTAAGAATTAATATCTGACCAAAAAAATTTGGAGCATTTGACTGAAACCACTTTTTCAAACAAATAGTGCGGTGTCCAAGTTTTTTTTTTTAATTTGTCACAATAGATTTAAGTTTGATGTCAATGAAGTTGAACTAAAACTTGAAAGTTTCTCGACGAAAATGACTTCAGTGATAAACTTTTCGACTTTTCCCGACTTCCATAGTCATCGTGCAAACGCGGCTTTAAAACTGGTAGATCTTGATTGGTATACTACAATAAATTATAGGTTCTAGGTGTTCAGATGTTTACACAAAAAAGAGAAAATAATTTATAGACAAAAGACAATATTAACGAGTTTTGTGTTTTTCTCTGCCTCTTTAGCAGAGCGTCTCCTTTCTTATAAATGCACCATAATTTGGGCGATTTTTCATTCATGGGTAACAGGTACTTTCTTCGGACAAAGTTAGGTTTTGAACAAATGATTTGAAGTATAATCTAAATTGTAAAAAATGTCAAAAAATACCCGAGTTTTTCAGGCTTCGGTGATTTCACCTCTCAAGGGCTTATTTGGTGGTTTTTTTAAGTGATTTTCGATAGACAGCATCTCATTAAAAAATGATCGTACCTATCACGAAAAAAACAAAAAGTATGTATAAGCTACATTCTTCTAGTAGTTTTTTCTAAGGTTTTTTTTAGAAAATTTACCGCTAGTTTATAACTATCGGCAAATTTACAGATTTTTTCATCCAACAGTTTTTTTGTTCTGAGGGATTGAACTTTTGAGATGAAATAAAAAACCAAATTTTTGCAGCAGCTGACTTAGGCCGGGTTTGTTCACACTCTTTTAATCAAGGATTTTTGTATGGAATAATCCTTGATTAAAAAATAATCCACCGTGAACAAACCCGGCCTTAATCACTTTTTTATTAGCAAAATCGAATTCTGTTGATTATTTAAGCATTTCATTAATAAATATCGTTTTATTTTAAGATACAAATTTTAGATTGAAAAGCTTTACGAAAAATACATTTATACAACAAATAGGTAAACCACAACTTCTTAAATGGTTTTAATTTAATAAAGTTGTGGTTTATTTGTTGTATGAATGTATTTTTCGATTTCTTCTTATAGTTTTTCAATGTGGTTTCAAAAATATTTGAAATTAATTTTGTAACCATAAAAATGTATTCCAATTTTATTCGATAGTTTACAGTAAATTTGTTGTAATTTTTCCCATTAAAAACCATAATTTTCAACTAATTAATGTAAGTAATCAAAATGAATTAAATGAAAATAGTTGTGAACCTTTCTCTAGGAAAAGGACCCTGAGTTATGTTTTTCCCTTTTCATTTAACTGGAATGCAATTTAAAATTGTAGAAGATTTTGAAGGATTATAAGAAAATAAACTCTAGGGGATGTTATACCTACCATCGAAATTGGTATTTACTTGTATGTCAAGAAGATAAGTGCAATAACTTGAGAGTTGAGAGCTATCTATTATAATCAAAAATGTTGATTTAAAAGACAGATTGAAAATATTTATTCTAAGAATAAATGTTATTAAGTTAAAATATTTGCTATTTGTAGTTTCCGTCTTTTTCAAACAAGATTTTTGTATTCTATGAAAACAGGATATAATAATAATATATATGTAATTCGATACATAAATTGTCAATAACTTAACTTCAAATTCTCACAAATATCCTTGCTGTGTGTTTTTATTTAAGGAACTTTAAATCTTTCGATGAATTAAATAGAATTCATATTGACTGGGTAAACTTAAATCTTCATTATATTTCCAGGATATTGGTTGATTTCTCAAAAGTTGTTTAAAGTTTTGTTGAAGTCTTGAAAATATTTGACTAACTAATAAATACCCTAAAGAAATTTTATAAAAATATGCGAATTAAATATTATTTTTAGGTACTTAAAGTAAAAAGTTATTTTATAACTTACCTGATAAACATGTAAACGACCAATGCATTGCCAAAACATCCTATCGTTGTGATTATTATATAAATGACAGCCATAATATAATGAGATCTTGGGCTTGGAGGATCAAATGACAACCAAAACGAGTTAATCCTTGCAATGTACTCTAAATCATATTCACCATGAAAATTCGCCAATGCTGGATACTCTTTGATTCTGCAAAAAAAAAAGAAATGAAATAAATACATAAGTTGATAAAATATTAAATTCACTTAAAAGCTTATTTTATATTCAAATGAATGTTTCTGAAAGGATTAACTAATTCTCTTTTAGTACCTCTTATACTCGTTAAACAAATATTAAAAACAATAGAAACGAAGTAAAGCAAGTACAACAAAATATAAGTACTTTAGCAAAACAAAAAAAAAAACGTTAGACTAGGATTTGCAAAAGCACATTAGTGGATGAGTAAAAAGGTTTTTTTTTTAGCTATTCATTCAATCATAATGAAATATTCACAGGACACAACTATTTTTATTTCTTTGTTTTTGTTGTATATTTTAATGTAGGTAATGGATTTGCTCTAAATCAAATTGCTTTCCTGGAAATAGGCTTTCATATTTACAAAGTAATTGGAGCTTCGGTAATGATAAATTTATGGAAAATGCAGAAAGGTTACTTGGTGTTAGTTAAATTCATATTTATGTAATTATTTTGGATAAAGTAATAAAGTAAGGGAAATATGGAAATTTTGAACTGAAATTCTATTTTGAGTATTTTTTTTTTTTTGGTGCAAGTTTAAAAACGAATTTAAATTAACTTCTTTTTGTTAAAAATCAATCAATTATATAAAATAACATTAACATTTTTTAGCTATGCACAAAAACTCTCTCTCTTCCTCGAAAAAAAGTATAGGTACCTACTTTCATTTCAATAATTGTATGTTCTCCTTAAATTCTTGGCTCCTATCCTAATGGATTATTATTATTATATTTCACTCAAAAATACACTCCTTCACCCACAGGCTATTTTTATTTACAGTTTCTATGACAATTAAAATGTTTATACTTAAGTTCTTATACATACCTACTAAATAAATCATTGCCTTCTTGGCAGTAATTACAGAATCCACGCCTCTTCGAAAAAAAAACACCCTTTAACAAAAAATATTATTATGAAGTCTTAGTAAATGTAATATTATTGCAAGATTTCAATAGGGTTTACTATATTTTCTTACGTTGCGTAGGTTTTGCAAAAGGCAACTACAATATTTTTAATAAAACTCGTAAATTCACCATTTATACCATTGATTTTTTGTGACGGATTTTCTCAATTAATTTATTTTTAATAATTTTCATTGATGTATCAGTTTTATCACAGGTTTTTTTTATCCAAGCTGTGTTTTAACTTAGTGCAAAAAAGGGTCTAATTTTTACTTGCGATTAGGTACTATATATCAAATTATGCATTCGTTAAAAAAAAAAGTTGAGATAACATTTTTCCATGACATTACGATGGTAGACAATGCCAAAAAAGTGGGTCCCGGAAGTCCGTCTGTCTGTCTGTCTGTCTGTCTGTCTGTCTGTCTGTCAGTCTGTCAGTCTGTCAGTCTGTCAGTCTGTCAGTCTGTCAGTCTGTCAGTCTGTCAGTCTGTCAGTCTGTCAGTCTGTCAGTCTGTCAGTCTGTCAGTCTGTCAGTCTGTCAGTCTGTCAGTCTGTCAGTCTGTCAGTCTGTCAGTCTGTCAGTCTGTCAGTCTGTCAGTCTGTCAGTCTGTCAGTCTGTCAGTCTGTCAGTCTGTCAGTCTGTCAGTCTGTCAGTCTGTCAGTCTGTCAGTCTGTCAGTCTGTCAGTCTGTCAGTCTGTCAGTCTGTCAGTCTGTCAGTCTGTCAGTCTGTCAGTCTGTCAGTCTGTCAGTCTGTCAGTCTGTCAGTCTGTCAGTCTGTCAGTCTGTCAGTCTGTCAGTCTGTCAGTCTGTCAGTCTGTCAGTCTGTCAGTCTGTCAGTCTGTCAGTCTGTCAGTCTGTCAGTCTGTCAGTCTGTCAGTCTGTCAGTCTGTCAGTCTGTCAGTCTGTCAGTCTGTCAGTCTGTCAGTCTGTCAGTCTGTCAGTCTGTCAGTCTGTCAGTCTGTCAGTCTGTCAGTCTGTCAGTCTGTCAGTCTGTCAGTCTGTCAGTCTGTCAGTCTGTCAGTCTGTCAGTCTGTCAGTCTGTCAGTCTGTCAGTCTGTCAGTCTGTCAGTCTGTCAGTCTGTCAGTCTGTCAGTCTGTCAGTCTGTCAGTCTGTCAGTCTGTCAGTCTGTCAGTCTGTCAGTCTGTCAGTCTGTCAGTCTGTCAGTCTGTCAGTCTGTCAGTCTGTCAGTCTGTCAGTCTGTCAGTCTGTCAGTCTGTCAGTCTGTCAGTCTGTCAGTCTGTCAGTCTGTCAGTCTGTCAGTCTGTCAGTCTGTCTGTATAAGTAGCTACAGCCTAAACGGATGCACCGATTAATGTCAAACTTGGTATGTAGTGTTATTTGGCAACTCTCCAGAGGGGTTTTTGGAATTAATTTTTTTTGGACCAAAAATAACGGTACGTGTCATATACCGATTTTAATAAAATTGAAATATCTCGAAAACGGCTCCAACGATTTTGTTTAAAAAATTCAAATGCTAGTTTTAAGCTAAGGTCTATCTTTCAATGAAATTTTTTTTTTTGAAAATCATTAACGGTACCTGCCATAGAACCGTTTTTTTCCAAATCCGATTATCTCCGAAATTGCTTATTCGATTTCAACGAAACTTTTTTTGAATAAGCATTTATATAATTTAAATATAATCCAAAAATAAAATTTCCAAAAAAATAATTTTTGGATTTTTAAAAAAATTTTTATAATTTTTTTTTGAAAAAACGAATTTAATTTTTTTTTTCCAAATTTCTATATAAAAAGTCTTAAAAATTTAAACAACTTCAACTCTAAGAGCAGGTTCGTGCGACACAGTCGTGCATTTTATTTTACAATGTTTTTTAAAGTCTTCACATAAAATAGATATTTTAAAAGATTAATGAATATTTTTGTTGACCTTACGTGGCTATATCCAAAATCCAACTTTATCAAATTACAAGTTGTATCCATAAACAACTCTTGTTCGTGTACGTCAATTTTATTTTTTTTATCCTAACATACAATTGAATCAACCTAAAATATGAAAGAAAAGAGCATATAAATCACCTAAGCATTATTAAATTAGCCAATATTTCAAATTTCAACATTTTTCTGACAAAATTCCATCTTAGATAGGATAATGTATAAAAACGCTTCAAATAAACGTATTATTTATTATTTGAATCCATTTTTTGTACATTTATTCAAATATATACCTATTGTCTTTACAAATAAATTGGAAAAAGCCTTTTCACCTAATAAACAAAATAAAACCCTAGAGTATAAAAAACAACACGTATGTATGTATTTGTTGGTATCTCAAATAAAATAATGTGAAAGAATATATTTGTAATGTCTTACAATTGGATTCATGTTTATTGAATGGATCACCCACGCATAAATTTTTAACACACAAGTGCCTTTTGGGTATTTTTTTTTTCTTTCAATGAGGATTAATATTGAAAATAAAATAAAAAACAAACACAGGTTATATGAAGATTTCAAAATTGTTAATCAAGGGGCACGGTAGTGCCCAGCCAAGTTCTCTAGCAACTTTGGCACTACACCCTTATTTACAGGAAACAACTCAGGCCATTTTCGACCCCCCTCTAACTTCCACACCAAAGATGCTAGAAATTTCAAACTCACTACATTTGTTGAGCTCGTAAAAACCAAACTCCTCACAAAATTTCAGCCTAATACGATGAGTAGTTTCTGAGATATAGGGCTTCAAAAATCGCAAAAACCGTAACTGACTCACTGACTCACTGACTCACTGACTCACTGACTCACTGACAGATCATCAAAATTATGGAGAACTTCCCGATATCGTAGAAACTTGAAATTTTACACGGTGATAGGACTTGTGGTGTATACAAAGGAAAAAATCGAAAATTTGAGATTTTCAATTCAGGGGGCGTGGCATCCGCCCATTTCCGCTGAATTTTCATCATATATTATAGAGCACTTCTGATTATCGTAGAATCTTGAAATTTGGTAGAATAGTAGAGCTGGTAGTTAATACAAAGGAAAAAATTTAAAACTTGAGAATTTCAGCCAGGGGGCGTGGCAACCGCCCATTTCCGCTGAATTTTCATAAATTATTATAGAGCACTTCTGGATGTCGTAGAATCTTGAAATTTGGTAGAATAGTAGAGCTGGTAGTTAATACAAAGGAAAAAATTTAAAACTTGAGAATTTCAGCCAGGGGGCGTGGCAACCGCCCATTTCCGCTGAATTTTCATAAATTATTATAGAGCACTTCTGATTGTCGTAGAATCTTGAAATTTGGTAGAATGGTAGAGCTGGTAGTTTTTACAAAGGAAAAAATTTAAAATTTGAGAATTTCAGCCAGGGGGCGTGGCAACCGCCCATTTCCGCTGAATTTTCATAAATTATTATAGAGCACTTCTGATTGTCGTAGAATCTTGAAATTTGGTAGAATGGTAGAGCTGGTAGTTTATACAAAGGAAAAAATTTTAAATTTGAGAATTTCAGCCAGGGGGCGTGGCAACCGGCATTCCCGCTGAATTTTCATAAATTATTATAGAGCACTTCTGATTGCCGTAGAATCTTGAAATTTGGTAGAATGGTAGAGCTGGTAGTTTATACAAAGGAAAAAATTTAAAATTTGAGAATTTCAGCCAGGGGGCGTGGCAACCGCCCATTTCCGCTGAATTTTCATAAATTATTATAGAGCACTTCTGATTGTCGTAGAATCTTGAAATTTGGTAGAATGGTAGAGCTGGTAGTTTATACAAAGGAAAAAATTTTAAATTTGAGAATTTCAGCCAGGGGGCGTGGCAACCGGCATTCCCGCTGAATTTTCATAAATTATTATAGAGCACTTCTGATTGTCGTAGAATCTTGAAATTTGGTAGAATAGTAGAGCTAATAGTTTATACAAAGGAATAAATTTAAAATTTGAGAATTTCAGCCAGGGGGCGTGGCAACCGCCCATTTCCGCTGAATTTTCATAAATTATTATAGAGCACTTCTGATTGTCGTAGAATCTTGAAATTTGGTAGAATGGTGGAGCTGGTAGTTTACACAAAGGAAAAAATTTAAAGTTTGAGAATTTCAGGCAGGGGGCGTGGCAACCACCCATTTTCACTGAATTTTCATCAAATATAGAGATTTTATATTCTACAGCCATACCTTGCAAAAAGTAGTGAAATCACAACAAAAACATTACTGTTAAAAAAAGAGCCAAGTTCTCCTATGTTGAAATTATGCTGGCACAAAAAGTACTGAGATGTAAAAGTGTACCAAGTTCTAAAGTTTGGGTTCAAATTCGTATCAATAAAATTTTAATTGTTTACTTGGCAATTTTTGAAATAACTTTAAAAATCGATAATTAAGAAAAATTGTCAAGAGAACAATCAAAATTTTATTGATACGAATTTGAACCCAAACTTTAGAACTTGGTACACTTTTACATCTCAGTACTTTTTGTGCCAGCATAATTTCAACATAGGAGAACTTGGCTCTTTTTTTAACAGTAATGTTTTTGTTGTGATACATTTCTAAACAACTTTGAAGCAAAAATTACATTGCACGAAATTGTGATAAATACGAAAAGTTGTATGCATTGTTTCCCCCGTGGTCACGAAAACATAGTATATACATATACATAGTCGGAGTAACTTGGAATGGATTCGAAAATGTTCACGAAGATAGTCTGAACAAAGTTATTGGAAAATGGAGAAATGGTTTTGAGACAAATAGATATGTTCACGGGGATAATTTTTAAATACTGAGAAGTGTGAAGTTAAGTAGGTTGAAATTGCGGAAATTTGTATTTCTTTTACTTACACCGAACAACGATGAATGCATGTTCATTTGTGACATCATAGCTCCTAAACTACTTGTCATAATTTGACAAATGAGGTATCGTTGGAAGCCTCTTGCTTGTCTGTTGGACAGTGGGTAGGGTATGTACATTAGAGTGACCGCAACTCCCATAGAAAAAATTTTTTGTCGAATTTTTTTCGGGGGAACCCCATAAAATGTTCCGCCTTTGCAGATTTTTAGATAGCCAAAATTTCAGCTCGATTGGATAACTCTAAATGGTGCCGACACTCGCTCAAAGTATCAAAAATCTCTGTTTTTTCACTGTTTTTCGAAGAAAATTAGCCTTAGCTCCCAAACAGATCGGGTTATTTTCACTTTTTATATATTTAATTAAAGGTAGTGTTGCTACACATAATTCAGATGCTAAATTTGTTTAGTTTTACCAAAAAAGAAAAATTTTGTCATCAGTTTAAATTTTCAGTACTTACCTCAAAAAGAGCTGAAGTGCAAACTCGATTAATTAAACTTTTTTTTAACTGTTTTATTCTGCTAATTTTCTTCGAAAAACAGTGAAAAAACAGAGATTTTTGATACTTTGAGCGAGTGTCGGCACCATTTAGAGTTATCCAATCGAGCTGAAATTTTGGCTATCTAAAAATCTGCAAAGGCGGAACATTTTATGGGGTTCCCCCGACCAAATTTCGAAAATCGATTTCTTGCGGTCACTCTAATGTACATATATGTACTTACATACAAAATCAAATAAAGCACAGTGGCTTTCTAAGTACTTTATCACGAAATTATAACCCCAAACTTATTAAAATAAAAAATTTAGTTCAAAAACTAAAAAAACATTTTCTCTGTGGACCTCCAAAATCTGAATTAAAGTTGTTTTTTAACATTAATTTATTCCATGCTTACTAATTTAAACGTCTTATTTCTAAACAAAACAAAACAAATTGGACAAAAACTGAGGAAGTTATAACATTTTTTCAAAAGATGAAGTTAAAAAAATCGTTTTTTTTTTTAATTAATCCATATTTTATTTTAGGGGTGTACTCAAATGCTTCGTAGCCAGTTCAATCAGTCCCAATTAATGGTTTGGGCACTTTCTGAGCAGGAATTATTTTGGTGTCGATTTTTTGAAGTATGGATTTCCTTAAAATTCAGTACAGATGATTTTTTCGTAGTTTCTAAGGTTGTTTTCTGTTTTTTTGTTTTAATATCTCACCTAGAACTTGTACCTCCCATACAAATCTTTCGATATATTGCATTGTTCTAGAAAACGGTTCCAACGATTTTAATTAAATTTATTGTGAGTGATGGTCTAAGCTATTTTAACATTTTCAATATGGCGTTGCCATTTTTTGTGAGGCTGGACCTATTTTATTTAAACATTACAAATAGATATTTCTTATTTTTTTAAATGATTTTGTATACAGGGTGTCCCAAAAGTAATGGATCAAACGAAATATGCTGATATGCCAACTTTAGGGCTCTCAGAATTTGGTAACTTGTTCATCCCAAATCCTAACGGTTTTCGATTTAATGCAGTTTTTGTGAAATTTCGATAAATCCCGACTTTGCAACAGTATTTTGCTTCCTCCGCTCATAATTGATTTTTGTTTTTTACAATTCTTTCACTAAAACATTGCCTAATAATAAGAAATAATTAACTAATCAAACTATTTTTTATTTCATACGCCATTTTGCTGCAAATTAATTAACAGTTCCATGTTTTATAAAAACTCAATTTCTTACTTTTATTTCAGAGCAACACCCTGAACAAAATTTTTATGGTGTGACCCTGGTTTATTATTTTGAAAACTTGCCGTGTTATTGCAGAGTTCAAAAATGTATAAAAGTTTCCAAAGATGGAATTATAACGAAAGATATTACAATTTGAATGCAAAAAAACAGAGGTTTTCAGAGCAAAATAACAAACAAAAATCGAGACTTTTATTCAAAAAGAAATAAACAAACAACAGTCGAGAAAATTTGTTTATTTTCCTTTGATATTTTTCTCTGAAAGACCCTGTTTTGTTGCTTTGAAACTGTAATATCTTTAGTTCTAACTTCAACTTTGGAATTTTCTATACATTTTTGAAAACTGCAATAACACGGCAAGTTTTCAAAATGATAAACCAGGATCACACTACACAATTTTTTTTCAAGGTGTTGCTCTGAAATAAAAGTAAGAAATTGAGTTTTTATAAATCATGCAACTGTTAATTAATTTGCAGCAAAATGGCGAATGAAATAAAAAATATTTTGATTAATTATTTATTCCTTATTATTAGGCAATGTTTAAGTGAAAGAATTGTAAAAAACAAAAATCAATTACGAGCGGAGGAAGCAAAATACTGTTGCAAAGTCGGGATTTATCGAAATTTCACAAAAACTGCATTAAATCGAAAACCGTAAAGATTTGGGACAAGCAAGTTACCAAATTCTGAGAGCCCTAAAGTTGGCCTATCAGCATACTTCGTTTGATCCATTACTTTTGGGACACCCTGTATATTAAAATTTTCAAAAAATTGAACATATTTTTTTTCATTTTTTTCTTTCTAATCAAATCGACGAATTTCCAACGGTTAACTAATACATATTTATGTACTTTGAACTATAAGAGCGATCTAGTCGTGCCCTTTATTATGTTTGGCTGTGGCTTAGTAAAATTGCGTTTTTACCCCTCTACTGCATGAATTAATATTAGCGGACGAAAAAATTACAAAATGCTTTACATGGGTTCTTTTGGTTGTTTCAAAACGGTTTTCATAAAAAAAAATTGTTTAAATTAATTTGTTTAAAAAATTTGTTTATAAGCCAAATTTGGCTTCGTATGCATTAAGGGGTAAGAAATTTTACTAATTCTATTTATTCAGATTATGTAAAGAATAAAATTAAAAATATCAAGAGATAAATATTTATCATTTAAAAACAAAATAAAGTAAAATAAATACATTGCATTACAAAAGGTTAAGAATTAATTCAAATTTGGCTCATTTTAAGCCATGGAACCGAGAAAAGCAATTTGTTTTTTCCGTTATATAAGTAATAATAATACGTTTGTATTTGGTATATGATATTTTATTCGAATCTCTTTAAAGACTGAAGACTTAAGTTCTAAGCTAATTCTATTCTACCCTGCTGCTGGTGCAGCAATTATAATATTTTGCAGCGTGTGCAAAATATCACATTGCTTTCTATCTTTTTTGTGGCTGACGACGGTGTGAACGACTTCGTTTATAGAAGTCGTTGTGTCAGCATATAATGTTGTATGTCGGCGATGATATTGACGACGCGACGACGACGACGACGACATACACGACCGTCGCTTCCGCTGACGACCTAGGAGATCGTGTTAACTCCTCCCTCACTTAAATGAAGGCCGTCCTCGGTCTTCTTCAAGGCCTTGATCATGTTTTTTAGGTCGACTTTTCGACGTCGTTCGTTTTGACATTGTTTCAGTCTAGCAGAAATGTAAATTACTCCAATGATCGAAAGAGTAACGCAGGAGGCTATAAATGGGTGAGTCGTCAATTTGGTTTTCATTTCACCAATGTAGCGTAAGTTGTCTTCGTTTAATTTATGCAAAAACGGTAAGCTCAATATTTCCATATGACCGGTAATATTAACAATCGATGATGTTGCACTAATCGGATGTTTCTTCTGAATGTTGTTGTAATTAACAAATTTTGTTCCATTTATTGAAACTTCATCATCAAAAGTGAGCAAGTATGTCCCGTTGATAGCTATTTCAGTATTGTTGGCCTCCTTTATAATAACATGGTTGTTATTTATAACAATAATACCCTCATCGATTACAAACACTGCATCCCTATGATCTGGTTCTGTATTGCAATGCGCTGTTCCACCAAAGTGCAGTTGTTGAGCACATGTCTTGATAGAAACTTCCTTACAGAATGTAGATGCTGTTGTTTCTACACAATTTTCTACTGCCAGTACATGTTTTCCGCATTCTGCAACCACATTATTGCCGTTGAAGTATATAATTTTACCTTTATGCGCAACAGGGAAGATAATAACCTTCTTACAAACTATCTTAGGTTTAGGATACTTAATTATAAAATGCAATACATTTTCATTTTGCAAAATCTTAACACTAGAGGCTTCCATTAGTTCTACAATGCTTATGTTTACAAATTTTTCGTTTATTGAATTTAAATCAACATCTTTCAAAATTACTGGGTTTACAATTTTTTGCTTTGCAAGTGTTATTGAGGTTATAAGATTTTGTATTTCGTTAATTATAATTCTGTTCCTTGCTAACAAGGTTTCATAAAGATGGAAGGTGTCAATTTGTTGTTTTTTTGAGTTTGCTAAAATACTATTGACTGTGTCTGAAAGCCTGTTAATTTGTTCCCGGTACCTTGTGTTGATAATAACCTGTCTATTATTCGAATTAACTAATTGATCCTGGTTAAATTTAATTTTCTCGAAATCATCAAAATCAGGAGTACCGGCCACAATTTTGAGACCAGTTCCCAAAAAATTAAGACTCCTAGCGTTTCTATGATGAATGTTTATACTTTCGATAAGTGTTTCTAAATGGCTTATATCTATTTCCAGGATTTTACGCATAGGCGACTGCGGAAAAAGATTAGTCATGTTCTTTGACTCATCTACTACTTGTCTGTAGGCTGTTAGATTCGCTGAGTGGCTTAAATAGCCGTAGACTTGCCAGAGAATTACATCACCGTCAACTATTGGTATATAGTTCGAATTGGAATAATTTATTAATTTTCCTGTCGCAGTCGTCATCAATAAAAATAGGATAATCCTGAAAGATGTCGGTTTCTTTAATAAAATCGTTTTTTTTAAGTTTTGATTGTAAAATGTAAAAAAATTTTAATAAATCATCTATTTGAGATTGTCCTTATGGACTAGGGTACCGGTGTTTCACCAATCAACTGTTTTTTAGGATGTCTATCGTACTTTGACTTTGAGCATATTTTACAATTTGTCACAACCTCATTTGCTTGTTTGGTCATTTTTGGAAAGAAGTAGTCACATAGAATTTGCTTAACGTTCTCTTGAGCTGCTCTATGAGCTCGGTTATGTTCCGTAATTACAATTTCTTTTTGCTCATTGGGGTCAAATATATCTAATACAAATTTATTAGTATGCCAAAACTTAGTTGATGGAAATAACTCGACTAAATTGTTTTGAATAAAAGCCAGAATTGGTAACTCACAATGAATAACGTTGACTACATCTGTTTTAATTACGTTTTTTAAAGTGTCAATTAAAGTATTTCTATCGGAAAAGTTTATGAAATGTCTAGTTTTCTTACCAAATATTATAAATGTACGAGTTGAAGCGCTTGGAGCTTCCTCTATAATAATTTGATTTCTGAAGCAGTTTAATGGCTTATCTGTTGTTTCGATTGTATAAGTTAGAGATATTTCACTATGCATTGTAGCGGCATTAGAAGATGATTCATTATCCAATGCATGAATGTTTTGTCTTGAAAGCGCATCCGCGACATAATTCTCTTTTCCTGGTTTGTAAAATATTCGAGGATTATGCTCGTCTACAAAAGCTTTCCAGCGCTTAATTTTTGCGTTTGTGTTTTTGTCTGAAACTGAAAATGAAAGAGGCTGATGATCTGTAAAGATATTTAGACTCTTTACTCCGTAAAGATAATTACGTAGGTTTTTTAATGACCATACTATGGCCAAAAGCTCTCTCTAGTTGGTTGCAAATTCTAACTCTTTGCCCTTGAGAGTTCTTGAAATCATTGTTATCGGTTTCCCGTTTTGCGACAAAACCGCTCCGAGACCGTACGATGAAGCATCCGTCGTTAGATCGAAAGGCTTCGTGAAGTCTGGGTATAATAATGTTACGTCTTCTGACGCCAAAATGTCTCTTAGTTTATTAAATGCATCAAATTGTTTGGGACTCAATTCTATCTTAACTTTTTTTGACTGATTAGCACTTATTTTACCATTTTCACCTCCTAATATATCAGTCAGTGGTCTAGCTATTGAGGAAAAGTCTTTTATAAAACATCTATAATAACTCGCTAGTCCCAAAAAAGATCTGAGTCCAAAAAGTGTTGAAGGTTGAGTGAAATTTTTTATTGCTTCCACTTTATTGGGACATGTTTTTATACCATCTTTAGATACCATAAATCCTAAGTATTCAACGTTTGTTTTGAAAAAATTTGATTTTTCACGTGAAACCCTCATATTTGCATCATACAATTTTTTTAAAACAATACTGATATCCTCTACATGTTCTTCTTCAGTTTCAGAAAAAACTATTACGTCATCGACGTAAACATAGCAAATTTTCCCAATATGTTCACGTAGAACATCATCTATGGCCCTTTGGAACATGCTGGGGCCATTTTTTAACCCGAACGGGAGGCGACAAAATTCATATTTCCCTCCATTAACGGAAAAGGCTGTCTTTTCCCGATCTCGCTCGGCTAATTCGATTTGATGAAACCCTGATTTTAAGTCCAAGGTTGTAAAAAATCGTGCCTTGCCTAAATTTGACAGAATTGTTGTGACATTTGGGATGGGATACTTATCATCTATGGTTCTCTGATTTAGCTTTCGAAAGTCTATTACTAGACGTTTCTTTTTATTTCCTATTTCGTCAGTGCCCTTTTTATCAACAACCCAAATAGGATTGTTGTAAGGTGACCTTGATGGTCTAATTATGCCATTCCGTAGAAGATCTTTTATTTCATTGTTAACAAAATCTGTTACACCCATAGGATAGGGGTAAAATTTGGAGTAAATAGGATCTTCACATTCAGTACGAATTGTGGCAACTATATTTGTGTTGTAAGGCAATGCCTCATTTGGATCTGCAAATGTTTTAATTCTATTGTTAATCATTTTTTTAAAGTCGTTTTCTATAGATTTTGGCACATCTATATCCTCTACTCTTGTAAAGTTAACATTCTGACAACTATGAAAACTAATTTTTTCAGAACCAGAATCGAAAATGATTAAGCTTTCCTTTAAAGAAATTGTGGCATTGATTTGCGTTAGCAGATCGAAGCCAATTATCCCATCAAATTTTTCGAGGTGTGGTAGTATAAAGAAAGTACTTGTTACCCCGAAAATTTCAAAAAAACATTTGGATTCAACACTATTGAATCCATGTATGGACTTAACTAGGAACGGAGTATCTACTGGAACAACATTTTTTATTTGGCGTAGCGGCTTAATATAGTTTTTCGAAGCTCCAGTGTCAATTAAAAACTTCATTAATATCCCTCCTACTTTTCGCTGGATGAATGGAAGGAGGGATCTTCCCCTAAAAAATGGACGTAGTCAGAATTTGGTATTTCACTTTCAAATTCATTTGATTGTGATTCTGCCAAGGACTGATAGTCAAACTCTTCCCTCTGAGAAGGATTATCCTGCCAGATGTGATTTAACCTCTGACGTCTTTGTCCAGATTGTCTCTGAACACTATTTGGTCTTTTGAACACTTGGCTTTTGTTGTATGAATTGATACCACTTTTGTTTTGTTCAAAGCTTGTAGGCTGTCTAAATCGCGAAGATGTTGGGTCAACATCCATTTCCTCAACAGGCTCATTACTAATTTTATATTGATGATTATTATTATTATTATTTGAAAGAAATTGACTGTTCTTCGATCTATCTTGACTGAAATAAGGATTCTTTTTAGAGTTATTAGCCTGATTGTCAAAGTTATTACCGTAGTAATTTTTATTTTGATATTTATTCTGTGAGCGTTTTTCTTCAAAATTACGTGCAAAATTTGTTGCAAATAAGTACCTTTCGTTGTTCGACTCTATTTCTTGAGCCAATGCTAGTGCTTTGGGCAAGTCAGTTGGACGAGCCGAAAATAAAACGTCACTCAATGGTTTCCTCAAACCTGATATAAACACTCGCAGAGCGTCAGATCTATATTTTTCGTTGAAAGCAGTGGCTAATGCACTGTCATATGACATATTAGTTTTGTTTGTAAGGAGGGTAAGCTTTTTTTCAATCTCGTCATAATATTCTAGAACGGTAAAGTTCCCTTGCCGCAATGTACTGAGTTCTTGCTCAATTAAATAAATCGGACGAACATCGGCGTACGTAAAATCTAGCCTAGCTATAATAGCTTTAAAATTTAAAACTGTATTGAATGAAGCTAGAGCGGCATCGGCCGGACCTCTTATTTTGTTTCTAATTATCCCAACCGCTTGATAGTGCCTGGAACTACCATCGTATTTCTCAAATACTTTATAGGCGGCGTGTACGGCTTGACGCCAAGAAACATAAGTGCCCTGTTTTCCCTCGAATTCGGGCAACGATTTGACTATGTCTAGGGTTTCCTCACATTTAACACCCTCTCTAATTTCAATATCCTTAAAAACTTCTATTTTATTTTCACTATTATTACTAACACTTAAAAACTCAATAGTTTCATTAAGTTTTTTTTCGAACTCCTCCTTTTGTGTAGTTAAAGCACCACGAACGGCAGCCTCAATCACAATTTTTAATTCTGCCGCGTTCATTGCTTCTTTCTGTTCTTTAGTTACTATATGACCACTAATTCTTAAATATCCTAGTCTTTCTAAAGCTTCATCTAAGCTTTTACTAGAATCTCCCATGAAATTTCATAAGCACAAAATAACACTTGCTTACACTGTTATGTTAAGATAATAAATTAATTTGATGATGTAATACTTAATTTGATAAAATAATAATTTTTTCTTACATTTCCGAATTTATTTTGTACAATAATCTGTTCATAACTTTAGCGGACTGTATATTTAATTCGTAATTATAATAAATAAAAACCAAGTTTGTATTTTGAATAGGACTGGACGTCCTCTTTATTGAGAGATCTTGTTAATACTGAGGAGAAGAGAGGGAGGGAAGAATAAGGAAACACACACGATCGTTGGTTGGTGTTGTTGGTTGGCATGTCATGCGTGTGTGTTGGTAGTCTTCTTCTCCGTGGTAGGCACGGATTATTGAACATCCTGCCCACTTTAAACCTTCGGTTTAATATCTTCTGATTGTTATTTTGCTTGAAGTTAAGTTCTGCTTTGGGGCTCCTTCCGAATAGCATTTGCTCAAGGACATTGGGAAAACATTGGCGCCCCTGCGTGTATGTATATGTCAATGAAAAAACCAAGTCGATTCGGGTAATCTGTAATGTTTTTGGTGGCCATAGTGCTCATATAGACCTTGTGACTTGCTGGCTGAAGGTCTGTTGAATCATTTAGAGATTCCGATGTGGTCCACCAATTCTGTTAGATGTTGTTAAAGCTGTTTATGCAGTCGCATCCTACTGTTATTGTTGGTGAAACGGATGGCTGCAAAATTCTTGGAGTGTTTTCAGTGTGTGCTTAACCTTTTGATGAAATTTTTTTTTTTTTAATTTGTGTGAGGAAAAACTTGATCGATTTTTGCAAAACTTGTAGATCCTGCTGCATACTTGTGGTTAAAATTGAAGATCTATTGAAAGTTGTTGGTATATTCAGTATTCTGTTGATAGTTTTGATGAATCACTAGCTTATGTTGGTGCTGTGCTGTGGTTCTTGTAGTTCTTGCTGCTGCTTTGGTTGTTATCCTTGGGGTTACTGATGTATGAAGTTATAGCTGCTGTTCTTGTTGCTTCAACTGACCAGATGTCAGCATTTGACGGAATCATTTGCTGCCATTGATATTCTGCATTGTGTGCCTTGTGTTGTGGGTTTGATCTGCCTATGAACAGATGTCCCTGCCCACTTTGATTCTACAGAATCAAGAGAATTGATAGAGCTGTGTCGTGTCTCATATGGCTTTCTTAGCCATTTCTCTATGTTGGAAATGCTCGGAAGAAAAGAAAATAAAGAAGAAAATATTTAGTCATGCTTCCTACTTTAAGGAATATATTTATAAATGTATGTTTGAAAAGTGTATGTTTTGATTTCTTTTTTTTTATTACGTTTTATCTCGTGTGCCTCTTGTGGGCTCATACTTCTAATTTATTGTTAAAAGGTTACCCATTGTAGGTAGGTCCTTTTCTTGAATGTCAAAAGGTTACCCATTGTAGGTAGGTCCTTTTCTGCAATGTCAAAAGGTTACCCATTGTAGGTAGGTCCTTTTCTTGAATGTCAAAAGGTTACCCATTGTAGGTAGGTCCTTTTCTGCAATGTCAAAAGCTTACCCATTTTAGGTAAGTCCTTTTCTTGAATGTCAAAAGGTTACCCATTGTAGGTAGGTCCTTTTCTGCAATGTCAAAAGGTTACCCATTGTAGGTAGGTCCTTTTCTGCAATGTCAAAAGGTTACCCATTGTAGGTAAGTCCTTTTCTTGAACGTCAAAAGGTTACCCATTGTAGGTAGGTCCTTTTCTGCAATGTCAAAAGGTTACCCATTGTAGGTAGGTCCTTTTCTTGAATGTCAAAAGGTTACCCATTGTAGGTAGGTCCTTTTCTGCAATGTCAAAAGGTTACCCATTGTAGGTAGGTCCTTTTCTTGAACGTCAAAAGGTTACCCATTGTAGGTAGGTCCTTTTCTGCAATGTCAAAAGGTTACCCATTGTAGGTAGGTCCTTTTCTTGAATGTCAAAAGGTTACCCATTGTAGGTAGGTCCTTTTCTGCAATGTCAAAAGGTTACCCATTGTAGGTAGGTCCTTTTCTTGAACGTCAAAAGGTTACCCATTGTAGGTAGGTCCTTTTCTGCAATGTCAAAAGGTTACCCATTGTAGGTAGGTCCTTTTCTTGAACGTCAAAAGGTTACCCATTGTAGGTAGGTCCTTTTCTGCAATGTCAAAAGGTTACCCATTGTAGGTAGGTCCTTTTCTTGAACGTCAAAAGGTTACCCATTGTAGGTAGGTCCTTTTCTGCAATGTCAAAAGGTTACCCATTGTAGGTAGGTCCTTTTTTTGAACGTCAAAAGGTTACCCATTGTAGGTAGGTCCTTTTCTGCAATGTCAAAAGGTTACCCATTATAGGTAGGTCCTTTTCTTGAATGTCAAAAGGTTACCCATTGTAGGTAGGTCCTTTTCTGCAATGTCAAAAGGTTACCCATTGTAGGTAGGTCCTTTTCTTGAATGTCAAAAGGTTACCCATTGTAGGTAGGTCCTTTTCTGCAATGTCAAAAGCTTACCCATTTTAGGTAAGTCCTTTTCTTGAATGTCAAAAGGTTACCCATTGTAGGTAGGTCCTTTTCTGCAATGTCAAAAGGTTACCCATTGTAGGTAGGTCCTTTTCTGCAATGTCAAAAGGTTACCCATTGTAGGTAAGTCCTTTTCTTGAATGTCAAAAGGTTACCCATTGTAGGTAGGTCCTTTTCTGCAATGTCAAAAGGTTACCCATTGTAGGTAGGTCCTTTTCTTGAATGTCAAAAGGTTACCCATTGTAGGTAGGTCCTTTTCTGCAATGTCAAAAGGTTACCCATTGTAGGTAGGTCCTTTTCTTGAACGTCAAAAGGTTACCCATTGTAGGTAGGTCCTTTTCTGCAATGTCAAAAGGTTACCCATTGTAGGTAGGTCCTTTTCTTGAATGTCAAAAGGTTACCCATTGTAGGTAGGTCCTTTTCTGCAATGTCAAAAGGTTACCCATTGTAGGTAGGTCCTTTTCTTGAACGTCAAAAGGTTACCCATTGTAGGTAGGTCCTTTTCTGCAATGTCAAAAGGTTATCCATTGTAGGTAAGTCCTTTTCTTGAATGTCAAAAGGTTACCCATTGTAGGTAGGTCCTTTTCTGCAATGTCAAAAGGTTACCCATTGTAGGTAGATCCTTTTCTGCAAGAATGTGCGCGTTGTAAGGACGCACACTCTTAGTCCAACCCAATGTCAAAAGGTTACCCATTGTAGGTAGATCCTTTTCTGCAAGAATGTGCACCTCGTGTGGATGCACACTCCTAGTCCAACCCAATGTCAACCCAACGTCAATCAAGAAAAAGGTGGAAATCAAACAATTTCTCTTTGAAGGGAGGAAACAACTTAAGATACGTTATGAGAGACGCTAGTAGCCCCTTTAAGAAAATTGTATTCATTAATTCATATTTACGTCAAACCCCGAACACCAACCTTGTGTGCCTTATTTTGTATAGTATGTGATGTGATGTAAATAAATACTTGAATTTGTTTAATATTTGGCGAATACAAAAATTAAAATGTGTTGTTTTTTTTTTTTTTTTTTTTTTTTTAATGTATTTATTGCTCTTGCGCAATAGACCTATCATATTACATATAGATACATATGTACATAGATGTTAATGTACTAGCATTTTTGTTCTGCATGATAGTCTTTGATTTTTTTTTTTTTTTATGATTTGATTTGCTTGGTTTGCTGAATTTTGTTAATTGAGCTTGCTTTATGACTCTGCTTCCAATGATTTAATTCCTATGTTAATTTGTGTTATTTGAAAATAACTAATTAAACAGGTCTCTTGCATAGGTGTGAATGAAGAACTTTTGTTTATTCTTATAAATTTAGTATTTTTCAATTTCTAAACCCTTTTTAATGAATGCGATCGATCTGATGTAGCTGCCTTTTCTTGAGCAGTTTTAATGGATACTGATTTTTTTTTTGTCTGAATTTAGTCTCTTTAACAAGTGCTTTATCTTGTTTTCATGTTAGAATGTACGCCGAGATGAATTTTGTCTCCTGAACAAATGATTCACCCTGCGAACGCACACTCAAAATCGAATTGTAAAAAGGACACCCTATATAGGCGATCTGCTTTTTTTGCAGGAATGTACGCTGGGATGAATTTTGTCTCATGGACAAATGATTCACCCTGCGAACGTACACTCCAAGTGAAAATATAAGAAATAAAAGGTTATCCTTTGCAACAACTTGTCTGCAAGAATGTGCGTTTTGTAAGAACGCACACTCAAAATGTTAAATTCACCCTTGTAGGTAACAATTTTTTTTTTGTTTTTTTTTTGTTTTTTTTTTTTTTTTTGGAAGAATGTGCATTTTGTAAAAACGCACACTCAATATGAAATATCGAAAGTTTACCCTTTGTGGGCAACAACTTTCCTTAAAGAATGAGTGTTTTCACATTATGCAGGCAAATCCTCTTGTTATTATGTTATTATGTTTCAAATCTTCGTCTTTTTTTTACAAAAATGTGAGTTTTTTTCAAATGAAAAATTAATTGAATTGAGTTCAATTGTGTTTAAGTGCATAAGTGTTTAACAAACCTTTAGTTAGGTCAAGAAACGTTTTTAAATGGTGAAATATGGCAGTTGTCATTAACTCTATATGTAGCTTAAAGCTCGACGTACAATTCGATGTACCTAACCTATTATCTGTGTAATATTTGGAGAGACAACTCAAAATATTTGTGAGGTAATTTGTCTCAAATTGTAAATGTGAATAGGTTACCCTTTGTGGGTAACTGCTTACCGGAAGAATGTACGCTGGGATGAATTTTGTCTCAAGAACAAACGATTCATCCTGCGAACGTACACTCAAAATCGACTGAGAAAAGGACAAAAGTATAAAGTCAAATAAAATCCCTGATAGACAAATTAACACATGAAATGTATTCTTAGAAAACAAATGAAACAAAAGAGTGAAATGTAATTGAAATTTTAGTTTGGATGGGAGTGAACTTTAAATGCACCTGTATTTGTTTTGTTGGTTTAATATGTATGTTTTGTTACCTTAATGTAAATTGGCCTATATTATTTTGCATTGTTATATTGTTTATTTAGTCGCTCATCATGAATTAATATGTTTTAAAAGTGCATTATTTGTGTTTTTTTTTTTTTTTTTTGGAAAAAAAATGCTTTGTATTGATCTTGCGTTTCTATAATTCAGCTTGCACTGACTCTTTTTCATAGTTTGTATGATTTTGCTTATAATTAGTATATAAACGCCTACGTTTTGTATATATAACAATAAATGGACAATATTAATATGTATTGTATAAATGTTAAGAGCCTTAAATGACAAATATTATGCTTTTCCTATAAAATGGAAAGCGCTATTACTTTGTTTTCCATTTTTCTCATTCTGAGCTATGAGGATTAAAAAAGTTACCCAAATTGACTTTGTGACTTGTGAAAAGGTGTCACTCCTACCCAAACAAGTAGGTAGATAATTATCCTACCAACGCCTTGAGAAAACAAAACAATTCAATTCAACCCAGGCTCACCGCGCAAAAGGACTACCTTTAGGTAGTTTCGAAACAAAAGCAGCGCGAAAAATAAAACTCAAAGATCCTAATTGTCTCAGCGATCTACGATTATGATTCCCTCATAAAAGAATTTTGCACAACGATACCAACCTACCTGCCCTGCAAAACACAAATCCCCAATCTCAAACAACAAATAAAAAGGGTTTTGAACCAACTGTGTACCTACGTGACCAAAAATGTAGGTAGGTATACTTTCTTGATCATGGAAAGCGAAGTTCTTTACTACGCACAAAAGGACTATGAACATGAAGAGGACCTAACGGGATTTTCTTTCTTAACAGCTGCACCCTGCACGATATATGACGTATTCCGCAACAACAAATCGATGCAAATAGATTTTGATATTTTCGAAGATTAAAAGTGTACATAACTATCACCCATGTAGGTCTCGGAACCTGCATACAAAAAGTTCGGTGGTTGATATATCTTTTTATTTCTAACGAGCAATTTAAGTTATGTAATTTTTCTGTCGAGTTAGGTAGGTATTTTTGTTTTTTTTTTTTTTTTTTTTTTTTATGTAGGTATTTTTTTTTTTTTTTTTTTTTTTTTTCTCCCTTCCGTGTGCACAAGCTTACGCCAAAAAGAAATTCAACTTGATGAAAATTGGCTTCTTGTTCTTTTTATTTCAATTTCATCCTGAATAGTTACCTATGTATACTACATGCACTATATGTGTATGTATGAGCATGTGCAAAGTAATATGTGTATGTATAAATGTAGGTACACGAATCTTAACCCATACTTTCGTTCATCATGTTTTTTTTTTTTTTTAATAAGATCGGTAGGTAGATCTTAGATAGGTCCGTAACGTACCTTCTACAAAACGAATTTCCATTTCTTTATGTACCTCTCGACTGTCTCCTTTTAAAAGACAATTACAATCATGCGTCCGCTTAATCATAATAAAATTTAGCATTGCTTTATAGGCACAGGGACCCAGAATCAGAGATACCCATCAGAATCATCAGTCATCACAAATAAAAACTTGGAAGTATAGTCACCCAAAAGAAAAAAAAAAAAAGCAATACCTACAAATATCAGACACTTAAACGTCGCGAGATTATATATAGGTAACTAATAGAAAACAACATTATCTAGACTTCAAAAAAAGAAATCCTAACAATCCTGTGCGCCTCGCCTGCGCTGGATGGGATGGATCACAAAGCTACCTGCGGCATAAAAACAATTCTCCATTCGAACGAACAACAACAAAAAGGCTAATGTGTAGTGGTGACACGCGACACAAATAATGTATCTCTAAATGACTGACGAAAACAAAATTCTCACTACACACATAGAAAAGGGCTATGAAGATGACCTAACGGGGTTTTCTTTTCCAACAGCTGCACCACCAAGTTGGTCGCATAAAAAATAGGAAAGGAGAAGATGGGATAGATTTTCAAGCAAAATAGATCGTTTGCATACCTATGTACATAGTGCAAAATACACTACCATCTACCTACATAGAATTATACATTTCGGTGGTTGATGCATGTATACGCGACCGCGACACCATAGAGCGATGTCTCTTGTGTTGTCAGTTCTGAGGTTGAATTATATTTTAAATGTATAATCGAATTTTAAAATCTTTGCTTTTCCTTATTGGAAATCTTATTGGGGAAATCTGTCATGGTTGTTAATTATTTGAACGCAGAAATCGGTTCAGTGTTTATAATACAAATTTTAATCTCATGCCCGCATGCGGATATTTGAAACGGAAATATGATTTAGGTACATTACATAAATGCAAGGTTTGTTATGTAAATACATATATGATTTTAGGTGCGCATGTAGCTATTTATTTACTATTGGCTTGACATGAAATGATCCTGTAATTATACGTGGATGTGTAGGTATATTGAAAAGTAAAATAATTGATTTTGATAGACATAAACTTTCGAGAGGCATGACCTATTAATGCATCAGGTATCTGCTTTATGTCTATTGCCAAATGAATTTCTTACTTATTTCTTGTATATTTTCATCTTTTTATAAGTCTTGATGTATTTTAAATTTATCTATATGTGGGAATTTATATGCATAGGTGAAAACTTGATGAAATTTGTCTTCACCAAAAATGAAATCCTAACAATCCTGTGCGCCTAGCCTGTGATTGATGGATGGATCACAAAGCTACCTGGGCCATTAAAACAATTCTCTATCTAAAAGAACAACAACAAAAAGGGGTAATGTGTAGTGACACGCGACACAAACAACGTAACCCTAAAGGATTGACGAAAACGAAATTCTTGCTATACCTACTACAGTCCTAAACATAAAAAAGGGAAATGAAGATGACCTAACGGGATTTTTTTATTCCAACATCTGCACCAAAACAGACCATCAGGATAACAACAACAAACCTTTAGTCGCGCAAAAAATGACAAAATATACCTACAATCATAATTCCTGAAGAAGATTATTGCTCATGTAAATAGGTACATACCTACTTCTACATGCATCATTTGCGTGCAGTTATAAATATTTTGAATTTCAGCTAGGTATTCAAATGATATTCATAACAAGCAGGTAGCAGAAAACTGATCACTTTTGCCTTTTTTTTTGCTTCAGAAAACTAAAAATAAATTTGAAAACTACCTACTACTGTCTGATGTGGGAGATGAATGAAAATTGTTTTTGGTTTTTGCTCTTGTTTTGTGATCGAATTGAATATGAGAAATGAGACACATTATGAAAATTATTTGTTTGTACCTATATATTTTTTTTTATTTTTGTGCCTGTGTAGTATGTTTATTAACTACCAGAAATTGTAATTACTATTCACGAATTTGGATACATGAAAATGGAGAGGGATACAATAGTAGGTATCTCTACTATAATTTGGCATTTTGTAATAAAATACTAACATACATAAAATACCTATGTATTATAAAATGTGTTGATAGGAAAACTATTTCTTGTCTGTATGTATGTTTGTTAGAAAATAATGATATTTATAATGTTTATTTTTGTTTGTCATGAATGATAGGTATTTTGATAAAATAAAACCAATAAACTTGCAATTGTGTTAGCAGTTTTTAAACATGTTTGTATGTAGGTAGTTAAATATGTATGATGTACATATGTGAGTATGGAATGTTAAGTAGGTAGGTATATTGTTATTTGAAAGTTTTTTTTTTTTTTTTTTTTTTTTTTATTTGTTAAATCATGACAGATGTTACCTACTTACATTTGTTTCATCGCATATGAATGTATGTGAAATGTATTCAAAGAATTCTGTCTTGTTGAAACATGCTAGATCAGCTCGTTGATTTTTCCTTATTTCTCATCATTTACTTCGACATCCATGATCCATGAAATCCAAGCATTTGTTCGTTGTCAGTTCGTATTGGAATAGAAAACTTTGATTGTATTCATCTAAAATGCGTATTGTATCTAGCCGATATCACCGAAATTATCTCCTCCACACAATTATTTTCTTTTTCTTGTTTTTCTGTTTGTATATTTTTTTTTATTTTGTATTGTATGTACATATTTTGTTTACAATTAATTTTTCGCACTCTCACTTGGTGGTTGATTTGTTTTTTTTTTTTTTTTTTTTATTTTGAAATATATTTTTTATTTTTAATGGCACTGCATTATACTAATGAATGTACTTTTAAGAGGTGCATAGCTCAATATTGGGCTACGAAGGACCGTGTACAATAATCTGTTCATAACTTTAGCGGACTGTATATTTAATTCGTAATTATAATAAATAAAAACCAAGTTTGTATTTTGAATAGGACTGGACGTCCTCTTTATTGAGAGATCTTGTTAATACTGAGGAGAAGAGAGGGAGGGAAGAATAAGGAAACACACACGATCGTTGGTTGGTGTTGTTGGTTGGCATGTCATGCGTGTGTGTTGGTAGTCTTCTTCTCCGTGGTAGGCACGGATTATTGAACATATTTAATAAAATATGATGCAGCTTCAATAAAATATTTAATTATTTCCAAATAATCTTGGTTCAGCTTCTTGGTGGGTTCAGCTTCTTTATAAGTTGGGCGCCAGTAATAATAATACGTTTGTATTTGGTATATGATATTTTATTCGAATCTCTTTAAAGACTGAAGACTTAAGTTCTAAGCTAATTCTATTCTACCCTGCTGCTGGTGCAGCAATTATAATATTTTGCAGCGTGTGCAAAATATCACATTGCTTTCTATCTTTTTTGTGGCTGACGACGGTGTGAACGACTTCGTTTATAGAAGTCGTTGTGTCAGCATATAATGTTGTATGTCGGCGATGATATTGACGACGCGACGACGACGACGACGACATACACGACCGTCGCTTCCGCTGACGACCTAGGAGATCGTGTTAACTTATATATTTTTTCTGATTCACATTCTTTCCACTGTCAAAGTAAGTCTTGCTCCAACATTTTCACCCACTCCTAGATCTTAAATAAACTTAAAAGTAATAAAATGATTGAAAAATATTATAGGTGAGCCTCCCTCCCCCTTAATTTTTTGTGGTTACGCCCCTGGAAATGGGGTAAACATAAAAAAAATATCTCTAAAAGTGAAGGGGCTCCATTTCTGAAGTAAAACATAGCTTCCAAGCAAAATAAAAATGTAAAGGAACAAAATTTTTCAACAAAAAAATTTAACAAATTGTGTAGATTTACAACCCCTTAATGCATACGAAGCCAAATATGGCTTCCGTACTTTTTGCCCTCTCAAGACCAGGCCAATAATTTTTTTTCAATAAAAATTCGTTCATAGCATACATAATAAGACAATCGATCAAAAATAAATTTTTAATTCCACTTTTCTTACCAAACAAACGCAGTAATTAACACTTAAAGTATGAATATAGTCTACACTTTCGATTTAAATCCACACGACTGATCGACTCACCTGTGATCATAAAATACACCTTTATTTTGTGTCGGACACAAGAAAAAACTATCTCTATGGGTTCTCAGAAACACAAAGAAGAGGATTGTATTTAATCTTTACCATTTTTTTGTGACAGAGAAGAGAAAAGTGCATACAAACAGACAAAACCATATTTGGCTTCGTATGCAGTAGAGGTTTGATGTTCAGTGGCTCTACAAATACCTTACCAAATTATACGAGTAACCGCAGAGTAATTTAAACAAACCAAAAAAATAGTTTAAAAATCTAAAATTATGATTGTACATGCATTTTAATTCTAGAAAGCGCTATTTAAGTAAACCTAGTCTATAAATAATAGACATACATGCTGACACACATATAAAACTCAGTTTAAATGAGCATAAAATACTTATATGGTATGCATACATTTTTAATGAAAATGATCAAATCTTCATAGACATTGGCTTTGAAAAATCGGTAATACCCCAGAGGCGAAAGTCCTTCCTTTGAACTTCAAAATTTTGTATCTCTTTTGAAACATAAAAACAAGGCACCATTTGACCTTTAACCTTGATTATTGCTTGCAATTCCATGTTATGTTTTCGACATTTTGAAACAAAAAAAAAAAGATTCGATACACATGTTGCGGGTTTTTGTATAAGTACTTTTGGTAACTTTTACTCCTCTTCATATTGAATGTTATGTTTTCGACTTAAATTCTTTTAACCTTAAGTACCCAACTCTCACACTAGCTCCTTTAATCTAAAAAAAAATATAAAATTTTAAAAACTCACCGTAGAGTTTGGTTGGTAGTCATGTTTAATGACATAAACAGACTTTCGGTGGATGTTGTTGTTGTAGTTGTTGGTGCTATTGCACCAACAGTTGATGCCATCACTGTGCCTGTCATCTCTTTCATAGTCGTCACTGTTGACAACGAAGTCCGAGTAGTTTCCATGGGAATTGCGATGACAGTAGTGAAACTCGGTCTAGAAACAATACTAGACGACATAAATATATTAAACGGATACACGCCGATGAAATCCTGATGCGCCAGCTGTTCAGGTGTCGATGATGTAGTCGTTGTTGTTGTTTTTGTTGTTGTTGTTGTGTTTGCAATTTTGTCCATTTCAATTTCACTTTCTCATCCATTTGTGAACCAAGGTAACTTTTAATTAGATAAGTAATTGTTTAGCGTCGTCCTTGTTTTCGTCCTCGTCACTCAAGCGAACTAAGGTGTAGGTGATTTTTTTCTTTCTTTTTTTTACTTTGTATACCAAGCTATGTTGTTTATTTAAGTTGAATCCTGTTGGAACGCAGGAGTAGAGATATCTATTTACGGAAGAAAAATAAAAAGAAAAAAACACAATCATCAGCAAATACAATTGAATTGATTTAATTGAGAAATGAAATGGAATCGAGAGAAAAAAAAAACAATAGTGAGACATTTCAAATAATTTCTAACTATCCAAGAGGCGACCATATTGGCATCGTGCATCGGATCACTTAGGTAATCGGGTTAAAGATTTTCTTTCGTGGACTTAATTGATAAAGGCATTCGAGTGAAATGATACTCACACAAGCAGAAAAAAGGTTAGAAAGGTTTTAAATTTCAAATGAATCAAGTAGTAACAGAAGGTATAAATTCGAAGAATTTATTTACGGTAAATTGTATGAAATTGAGGTAGTAAATCATGCTAACTTATACCGGATATAAAATTGAAAGGGGAAAACTTTTTTATCGATGAAAATTGTGGATGAAGTGATTTGTTGTGTCCGAAGCTCATCAAGGTCTTATTCTTGGTAGAAGTATGCTCCTCTATCAGCCAGTGTTCCATACCAACAGGTTGCTACTATCCTGGCTATGTAAACAGATTAGGTTTTTTTTTTCAAGTTTTGTTGAATATAAGTAACACGGTTTATGAAAGTACTTCGCCTTAGCCATAGAGCGTTTTTTTTTTATTTATGAATTTCTCGTTAACTACATATCCAATGTCAACCAAATTTCTGTAACAGAAACGTTAAAACAATGGTTATACAATATACATACATATAAACATTTTACAAAATTTTCAAGAAACACATTTTTGGATTTTTAAAAAATATTATACATTTTTTTTTGAAAAATCAATTTTTAAAAAACGAGTTAATGAATTTGATCGAAATGTCGTTTTTATGTGTTTTTCTTAAAAATGGCATACCTACTTTTTTTTTTTTTGAAAAATGTTAGAAAATTTTTATGTATAAAAACGACTATAACGAATTTCAATTTTTTTTTTCAAATTCCTTTACATACATACAAGAATTCAAATGGAATACTTGGTTTTGTGTAAAAGATCATTTAAAACGAAATGGTAACGGAGTTACGAATAACAGAGTTACGCGCGACAGAGTTACGGCCGTCAAAGTTACGCGAAACCGAAGTTACGAAAAACTAGAGTTATGTTAAGCTATGACATGTGATTTTTGGGTTGGCAACAATTGCAACAACAGTTCACCACACCAAAATAACGTCTGTAAAAAAAGGGGTGGTTTGGTTATTATTTTAATATAAATAATAACAAAGTGGGTATTACAAAATACGCTATGAATAATTATATTAATTAATAGAAAAAAAAAAATACGTATTTGCAATATTAGTTGGACAAATAAGAAGTTAAATTCAATTTAGACTGGGCCAAAAAAATAAAATATTTTTTTTTGAAAGTTACTTCGAAAATCTTGTTCAGGATGATGAAAAAAAAATTTGGTGAAAATTTGAGCCGTTAAAAATAATTTTAAGAGGTCTATCATCGGTGTTTTTTATTTTTATACATGATATGATGTGTTACAACAGAACTGCTAGACGATGAAAGTAAAAAAAATTTCTGTTCATTTTTTCTTATATATATATATTTTCCCTAAATTGAGTTCTGAAGAAGTTATTCACGATTTAAATCGAGATTTTTTAATTTTTTTCTTGATTTAAATCGTGAATAACTTCTTCAGAACTCAATTTAGGGAAAATTACTATGAGACCTTTTTTGTAGAGAATTAAATTTCCTATAAGAATCTGTCGTGGTTTTATTTTTCTATTCACTTATTTGCTCATCACAAAATTCCAAAGTGAAACAGTCAAATTGAAAAAAACACTTCGATTTAAGAAGCTTAATTACTCGAATACGGCTCGTCTGACGAAATTTTTCAATCAGATCTTATTTGTAGGAAATTTATCTTTGATCGTCTAGCTGTTCTGTTGTAACACATCATATCATGTATAAAAATAAAAAACACCGATGATACGGACGGCTCAAATTTTCACCAATTTTTTTTTTCATGTTTTTTTTTTCTATTTCAACGTTTTTGCGATCTTCTCACAAAAACAAAACCATATATGTATATCTATACCTATCCAATCAAAATTTTACAAGATTAAATAAACATCCATTTTCGCTTTACTCATTTAGTTCTGACCAATGAGAAAAATGTTAATCTCTTGTTTGTATTTCCATAATTCCATGCCGTTCCTCGCAATTGTTGCCAACCCAAAAATCACATGCTATAGCTTAACATAACTTTAGAATTCGTAACTCTAGTTTTTCGTAACTTCGGTTTCGCGTAACTTTGACGCTCGTAACTCTGTCGCCCGTAACTCTGGTATTCGTAACTTCGTCGGTTTCCCATTTAAAATGATGTTTTATTAAATATATTGGTCGGCAACGAAAATAGAGCTTGAACCAAACTTTTAAAAAACGAAAGGATTTTTGTGTGCTGAATCCGAATCCGAAGTCAAACATTCACTGGCACGTCACGTTTTTGAAATACTTGAGTAATTAACAGGTTAAAAACGCATTTTTTGGGAACATTTGACGTTGAATTACATCACAGTTTAGTTATTTTTTTGCAAAACTATTTTCGCAATCTCAAAACGCCATATTAAAGCGTCCTTAAGGTATTTATTTTTTTCAAAAATTATTTTTTTGCTCAAAGATATTCAAAAAGAAAAAGTAATGAATGGTTTTTTGAACCAAATTCCAGTTTTCGTCTTCTGATTTGGACTTAAAAAAACCAACATTATGTGCTTCTTATATGGTCGAAAAAATCTTTTTTTCGATTTTTTAATGGGACACCCCTGCATTATGTTCTACCATATAAACATAGTGTATGGTATTTTTTTACGATTTTAATATTAAAATTTAGGGGTCGCTACCATTCACTAAAGATTTAAGTAAAAAAAAAAAGATCAATTTCAACAAAATTTTTTTTGTTACAATACAAAGTACGTTTAAGACCCGATTTTTCAATCTTCTAATAAACAGTCAGTAAACTGTCTGTCGAATAAAGATATTAGGCTCATAAACAATCAGATTAAGGGCCAATTTTTCAATAGTCAGTTAAACAGTCAGTTAGTACTTATTCCTAAGGATAGAGAAAAAATCAATTTTTCAACAGGCAGATATAGCTTATTCCTAAGAATAAAACTATCTGCTTCTTTCAGAGACGAATAAAAATTATTCTAAGGAATAATCTCAAAAAAAATATTGTGTCAGTTGTCAAAGCTGTTTTGAAAGAATTTTGAAAAAAATACAGTGGAACACAAGAAAACAAAAACAATCATGAATAAAAATGACGTTTAATTTTAAATATTTTTGAATTTGACAATTTTTTTTTGTTATTCTGTAGAATAAATTATTCTTGATTGAAAAATTCAATGTTTTTATCTGATTGTTTATGAGCCTAATAACTTTATTCGTCGAACAGTTAACTGACTGTTTATTAGACGATTGAAAAATCGGCTCTAAATCATTGAATTTTTCAACTAAGCTATTCTACAGAATAACACAAAAAATGTCAAATTCAAAAATATTCAAAATTAAACTTCATTTTTATTCCGCTGTATTTTTATCAAAACTTCTTAAAGACAGTTAAAGATTTAATATAAAGTACTTAATTCTGATTACAAATTTTTAAATTTTCTGAGAAAAAAAAAAAACAAAATTTGGTGTATTTTTCAAAACTTTGAGTTGTGGTAGCGACCCCTAGAACGTGATTAAACTGGACCAAATTTTACCCAATTTATATTTAAGGCAGGAAGAACAAAATGAAAGGGTGTCCCATTAAAATTTCGAAAATTGATTTTTAAGAAGCACCCTAATGTACATACATATTTCTGAAAAATAAATTAATATGTTTCACTAAACATCAAAAAGAACTTAATTCAAAGTTAGTTTTTGGGGGTTTATAGTGAAAATAGTGATGAGTGTAGCTCAAAAACTAGAAGTGATAGAATAAATCTGTAAACAGTTTTGAATTCAGCACACTAAAGTCAAATAAAATCACATAACAAAATTCTTGCTCCCGGCTATTTTTTGTTTTTTGCCAGTGTTATTATAAAAACAGATTTAATTTTTTTTTTACATTGCTTCCTTAAAAAATAAAATTTTAAAATGTTCCTTACTTTGTTCAGTAAAGCTTTAACATTAGAATTACTTTTACCATAAGAGCAAGTACGTGCGTGAAGACTATAAGCCATTTGGAAAAAGCTAAATTGAATGAACGAAAGGTTTGCCAATATGTTCGCGTTCTTTATTATCTTTGTTAATTGTAAGCTATCAATTTCGATTTTTTTTTGCGAGTTCTAAATTTTCCTTTTAAAAGAATAATAGTACTAGTGGTAGGTATACAAATTCGTGTTCGAAAGAAATTAAAATAAATTATTTCTTTTTTTTTCACAAAAAAAAAAAGGTATTTCAATTCCAGAACACGTTCTTTTTATAGAGATACGAATACAATAATACTTTGATAAATTACCTGGAAAAAACTAATTCTCTCCAAGCAATTTCCTCATAGATTTAAATTGTATACCCTACCCATGCAATCTGTTAGCATTTTCTAAATGTTAAGGGCAGGTCTACCCAAGCAGCCAACTTAAATCTCATGTAAATGAATTTGAATGTATTAGTGCACTTCTCTTTGCCATGATTTCACAGCTTTGAATAACATTTTTGCTCTTCGACTCTTTTTTCCCTCAAAGTGAAGCAAAAAAAGAAAACAAAAACAAAAACAAAATGGAAAGCCACACAAGAAGATAGAGAAAAGAAATACCTCTATGCACAAGAATACGACGCAAAAAACCAGACGGCAAAGGAGATACATTTTTGTTGTTTCATTCATGGGATGTGTGAAAAAAAAATGCTAGGCAGGCAGACGCAGAACAGTGATTTTTTTTTATATTATCCTTTACTTATGAACATAAATAATATGTATTACGCATGAATAACAAGTTCTTTTTTTTTTGTTTGCTGGATCTAATTATGTCATGTGTTTTATTATCTTTTGTTTTCTAATGATATTTGTATAGGTTCTTAGAAAAATATATGTATAAAAAAAAACGGCAGGCGAAATCAGACATTTCAAAAATATTATAGTACCTATGTAGGTACATAATTATGTAGGTATGTATATCTAGCTATGCAGGATTCGCAACCCTTTCACTTTTTCAATTTAGGTAGCTAATTCTTTTTTTCGCAGTAGTGTTACAAAGTAATATGTAGGCTGGTTGGTACCTACCTACATATTGAAAAATATTTATTGGTGCTTTCTATCAGTGCGCTGCGTCATGCGGTGGCAAAGTAATAAATGTTTTTTGATCATTTAGGTGATGATGAACAATGGAAAAATAGATTTATCATCTCAGTCATTTCGCGGAACATGGCGCTGGGCACCCACATAACTACAACGGCTACCTACTAAAAGTAATAATTTTTTTGAAAGGGTTGTAAGAGCGCTACATAAATATATGGTAGGTATATACATATTTAGGTAGGTATATATTTAGGTAGGTATCTATTAGTTGTTGTTATGAATTATGAGTATGAGGACAAAGCGAGGAAAAACGTCGCACCGACTAGGTAGGTACTGGTTATTTATGGCTTTCTTTTTTATTGTTTTCAATTTCAAAATCTGTCCGATATTTTTGTGGCACTTCTTTTTACAAGATTGCCAGTTGTGTTAGACCAGTGCCAATTGTTTTTGAAAATAAAAAAATTATTAGCAGCATATGGGTGGTGAGAAAATTTAGGATAAATGGTAGGTATATGAAAGGGGAAAAATAAATTGCACACAAACAAATTGAGGGAAAGGGGGTGGGTGGGCGAAAAAGTGGGGTGGGTGTCAAAAATCGTGTTTTTTTACGATTTGTGCCAAAAGTAGAAACCATTTTTTTATAAAACCTCAAAAAAATGCAAAAACACAATTTTTTATTTTTATCTTTTACAAAAATAGTTAGATTTTAACCAAACTTGGTTAAAAATTATTTTGTTATGTGTTATATCTACTAAAAATGTTTCTTGAGCAAAAAGTAAATTTTTGGATTTTTGACGAATTTAATTTGAAAAAATAGCCTATTTTTCAATCAAAAAAGTTACCGAAAAAATTTTTGATTTTAGAAAAGTTTGGGATGCAATTATTAAGATTAAAACGTTTTATTGAAGATTGTGTGAAAAGACTATACATACTTTTAATTTAGAAAATATTGAGGAAAATTGAAAAAAAAAACAAAAAAAAATATTTTTAAGATTGATGTTTCCGTAAAGGACAGTAATATTGGCGAGAAATAATTTTTCATGGAAACCAAATTATACTTTTCTTATGGCCTTTGACCTTCTTAATATGAATCTAGCATTAGAATAGCTCACAATGTTCATAAATAACCACAGAAAACAAAAAATGAAATTTTCTCCTCTCTGATGTACCTACTACATATTATTAGGTAAATACATTATATAACACTGATTGTTGACACATTCACTGTCTGTTGCAGAATTACGCTCACCATTTGATTTTATGATTTAGTAAATTCTAATTGTCCTTTAAAATACCTACTCTTCAACCCAACCAATGTTCAAGATAGGTACCTAGACCAACTAGTAATTAATACACTATACAGATTTTATTTACAAGTATCTTGAAAGAAATAAAAGTAGATAGATTGTATCCTACCCAAAAGTGTTTACAAATTTTTAACAACAATATCTACGTAGGCATGCTAATGGCTGGCGCACGCCGACCAAAACCAAAATATACTTTTCTAATAGATTTTAGCGTTTTAAATTCAAATCCGGAGTCAAAAAAAATCTATGACGTCAAGTTTCGAAGATATAAATTAATTTTTATCTGCTTATATCTCAAAAACGTGACGTCATAGATTTTTTTTGGCTCCGGATTTGAATTTAAAACGCTAAAATCTATTAGAAAAGTATATTTTGGTTTACGGAAAAATTAAATTCTCAGTTTTATTGAACATTGAAACTTTTCATTATATCATGTTTTCTTATATTTACTTAAAAACATAGTTGGCAACCATATAACCCCAATATTTTCAATTTTCTTATGAAACATAAATAGAAGAGATCTCAAAATTGCGATAAATTAAAAAAAAATCCATGAAATAGCGTAAATTAGAGGTCTTAAAATGTGTTTTACTAAATTGGCATTTTCTGGACTTTGTTTTCAAATTTTTTGATTTTTTTGTAATGAATATTAACATATGAGTCCTAAATCTTAAATCTAACAACTTTTTGAAATGAATTTAGCCCAATTTCTAGCTTATATACTGTTTTGAAAATGAAAATTCTATTTTAACGCTCATTCTTTCCGCCATTTTGGAGCCGCCATTTTGAATAAAAAAAAGTTGGCAGCCTTTTCGTATTCTCCATACTATAATCATTCAGTGTACCAAATTTCATGACTTTTCGTCCAGAAATGGCCGTGCAAATGAATTTTGTCGGCAAAAACGAAGAATGGCACCACTGTGCGACGCGCCGCCGCCGCCGACCGACGACACCATGTCTGTCGGTTACGAGGACGAGGACGCTGGTAGTGGCACACGACCAGGATGATGTCCCGAAAATGTATTTTATTTGTGTTTTATGACTTTTCATTATAGAACAGACCAATAAAGAAAAAAAAATTATGTCGAAACTAATTCTACCTACTTTACTATGTATGCAAGCTATGTTCCTATACACTATAGATGTACCGAAAAGTAATATTCGTTCATCAACGATAAAAAAAATATTGCAATCATGACCATGCACAAAAAAAAAAAAACAGTACATACCTAACTTACTTCTCTGAAAACAAAAACGAAAAACATACAATTACTGTCACCCATAAACAAAAATAAAGCAAATATCTTGCAACAAAAAAAATCTGACCTTCCACAAAGTCTAGCATTTAAAAAAAATGAGACAAATAAAAAATAAGACAAAAAAAAAAAACAGACGAGACGAGAGTCAAACAAAAAAGTGAGAAAAAATGAGAGCGGATTTATTAAAAAAAAGAGAATACAGCGAAAAGAGAATTTTTTAGCGCTGATTTAGCAGTGGAATTTTGTTGAACTAAAGTTATTTGTGTGCGTGATCGAAGAATTTTTTTAGGTGAAAAACGCAAAATAGACACAATTTCAAAAATTAAAATTAAATATACCATGCATGAAAAAATATTTTTTTTTATTGGAACTTATTGACAAAATAACAAAAAAAAATAAAAAAAATAAATTGATATTGTCAAGGTTTCCCTTCTTTCACAACGACATTATACATATTGACATATTCAACTGCGTTTATAAGTATGTTAGATCCAAAAAATTAAAAAAAACAATCAACAGATCCCAGCTCTGAAATATATTTTATCATATTAAAATAATAAAAAAATTTAAAAAAAATTATTTATGGATTACCCGCCATCAAAACAAAAAAAAAAAGACACCAAACCTATAATTTTTTCAGATTTTTTGTTCCAAAAACTCATATTTTTTTAATAAAAAAAAAAAAAAAATACAGTAATGTTAATGAATTTTCAGGCTTTAAAAAACAGTTTATTTTGTTTCTACAACTTTTGAACTTTAAAAGTTATGCGAAATCTAGCATTGATGTTTTTTGGAAATTTGCCCTTTTTTTCGGGGTTTGGCAATATTTTTTTTCAGACAAATTATAACAAATTTCAAAAAAACGATTCAGTCGAGACTTGGAGGTATTTGTTGTTATGTAAAAAAAAAATATTCACAAATAAAAAAATAACATTTGATGAATTTCCCAGCGGTTCTTAACAACACACATCTAAATTTGACGATTTTTCATAGTTTTTACTGATTTTGACAACTACAAAATTTTTATTTTTTTTTTTAAGCCACTAATATATGTCACCAAATATATTCTTAATCCAAAATCGTTTATTTCAATAAAATCTTCTCAAAAATGTGGATTCTACAGAGCTTCGCGCAAAGTCTTAATCATTTTTTGGCCCTGACACATACCCTTAAAGATCATTCATGTTCTAACGAAGTTATACCCACATTGTTAAAGGTAAAATTTAGTTTTCTATATTTAAATATATGTATGTCTCGTTATCTGTTCATAGGTTATTAGGATAATTAAGGTTTTCCCAAGCACATCGTTACTTCCTTGTATATATTTTGAGGAAACAGGAAACTATCCACATGGATATACCTATAAGAGATTCCTTTAGATATAGGTACTATAGTCCAATAGTTAAATGATAATCCTAGATTCAAGACCAATTCTATGTAATTACATCCAGTGGCGTATCCAGAAAAAAATTTGGAGGGGGCTAGAAAATGTTTCAAACATTTTTTAGAGGGGTACGAATAATATATTCACCTTTGATCGAGAGTGAAGCTCTGTGCTGCGGTACTGAAAGTGGTATAGTAGCATTTAACTGCTCTCGACGTCGACAGCTTCGTACTACTGTCTCCTGTCTCCTGTTTTCAAAGTTCTTGTGTGACAAACACCATTTTCGATATAAACGCCCATGTTCCGCAATTCGACCGAAAGTGAATTGAAATCACTTTTAAATTTCACGTGAAATAAAATATCATATTCTTCATTTGGATCAATTTCAAAAACTTCGAAATTGCTTCGAACTGTCATAGCTGCTCAAGTAGCACAAAAGTCTAAAATACACCAAAATATTTGGGGTATTTTTTGCACTTTCGTGATATGCATTTTGAATATAAAAAATATACCATTTTCTTGTATATAATAAACTCCGCTGGTTAAAAAATTAAACCGATTTTGGTATATAAATAGAGCTAGTGGTATAAAAAATGAACTGGTTTTTGGTGAAAAATTATTCCTTTGAAATTGAAAAATACACAATAAATCTATGGATAAAATACACCATTTAAATTATTCTGATTTATAATTTGAACCAAAGTTTATTTTTTAACCTTAAATAGTTTGATGAATTAAAATGTACACTATTTCTTATGAAAAAAATGAAAATAAATTATTCTCTTTCACAATACAATTAACTTATGATTAAATATGAATTTGAGTGCCTAATTTAAGAACGAAACAAATTCCTTCTACTTATTTTAGACACTACCCCGTTTAAAAATCGAGCGCCTCAAAAATTTCAATGAATTAATGATTTTTTTTTCGATTTTAAAAATAAGTTTTTCAAAAATAATAATTTTTTTGTTGTTTTTACATTTTTTTAGAAGCGTTCTCTTATTATAATATAAACGAATGGAAAAAAAAGTAAGAATGCGGGATATTAGGCCGATATAGTACTATTATATTAAAATAATTAATCGCTGTTTTCATTATTTAAATGGCGGCCATGGAAAAATATGACGTCTCCCACTTATGCAGTCTGGTGAATTTTATGTCCACAGGGTGTACTTCCTACACCAAAGAGAGTGTACAAAATATACCGTTTCGGTTCATTTGAGAATCGAATAATTTTATGCACCAATAATGGTGTATTATAAAAACAATTGAATATCGGAGTATTTTTTGCACGGAATCTTAAAAGAAATGTTGAAATTTTGCACAGAAAAGATGATGGTATAATTTTTATACCATCTTTTTTGATAAATACACCATTTTATTCAAATTTCTCAATTTTACACCAAAATTAATGAATTTACACCAATTTATACACCAGTGTGCTACTTGAGTGAAGGATCATCCTTTTTAATTTTGTTTCTGAAGTTAAATTATTACTGCTGGATGCCATTTTATCGGCAATTTTAATGGAAAAAAAGAAGAATTCAAAAGAAAAAATTAGGAGATACAAATAAGTTATGATAATATTTTGTCCAAAAATTTTAGATTCATTGAAAAAGGCACCAAATTTACAAACCGAAATAATGTGAATTGAATTCGATCAGAAAATTTAAATGAGTGAAAAATGCAGAAAGTGAAAGTCTAGAAACTAATTTTCCATTAAATTATTTTAGATGTTTAATTCGAAATATATATTTTTTCATAATATGTTGCTTTTTTAATCCGAATTCGAAGTCCAAAGTGGCATTTGCTGAAAGAAACCATTAGTTACATATGATGACCACTAAGATTTTGAGATATCAAATATTTCTATTTCCAATAGCTTTGAGAAGTATATAATTTTTGAAAAAAGTGTTTATTGAGATTGCATAAGAACTTTTGCAAAACTAAACGGTGATGTTATTCGACGTACGTATTATACTAAAAAGTGATCTGAAGAATTTGGAATTGGACTTAAACCTGAAAAAAAACCACCTAACCCCCAGCTACAGCTAAGGCTCTTACTCAAACAAACACAAATAGCCGTTTCAGAATTTGGAGGGGGCTCGAGCATCTGAGCTGCCTCTAAATCTATAAGATTTACGAACAAGTTTCAGTCAAGCATATATATTACAATGAAATTAGGTAAAAAATAACATGATCTGGAAGGCTTGGGGGGGGCTTGAGCCCCCTGAGCCCCCCCCTCAATACGCCACTGATTACATCACATGTAAAGGTGGTATACTAAATATTTGAAAATCCTTGATGATTTTCATCGAATAAAACCCAAGATTACTTTCTCCAAGCATCTGTGTGTTTCGGGTCAAGACTGAGTAAATATAACCCAAGATAAATTTAATGAGAAATTACACACAAGTTGGTTGTTTACAAATAAGAAAAATGAATATCCAACTCTAAGAATTAAAGAATTAAAATAATAATAAGTTATGTGAGTACATGACCGAAAACACGTTAGAAGTTTTATTTGAGTCACTGACACGCCAATACAACTAAATCAAGGGTAAACAAAATGAAAACATGTAACAACAATTTTTTTAATCTCCTGTTTTAAATGGCAACTGTAATTTTAACAAACATTTATGTTAAACTAGCCATTAAAACAGGGGCCTATTTCAGAGCTTACTACATTGTTTACATCAATGACTTAAAACATTAATTGCGGCGGCCGGCGTTGGACTTTTCGAAGCAATTTTTTGGACATTTGCACTTTTTATACCATTACAAATATTTCCCGACGTTCAATCGGACTCAATTAATGATTTTTGAGGTTGCTGATGTATGTAGATATAATGTAGTTGATGTAAAAGCTCTGAAACACGCCCCAGGTACGGTTTGACCGTTTTCTCACCATAAATGGCGAGTGAATAATGAAGCGTGAATAAGTGAATTTGCAATTAGAGATCAAGGTGCTTAGGTTTTTAAAACTTTTTATACATATAGAAATTCGGTAAATTTCTATGAAAAAAATATGAAAGAAAGAAAAAATCAAAATCTTAAATAAATTTGAGCTCCTAAAAGAGAATGCAATATTAAATCTATAAGGTATTACGATGCATTTTGCATTGATCAACCATTAAAACCAAAATAAAAAAATAAAAAAAAATACTGAAAATGGTTCTAAATGAGTTCGTATAAAATATTTCTTTGAAATCGAATGGGTTTAAGAATTTAGTCATTGTTCATCGCAAAACATTATGCTTTTTATGAACTGGTATTTTGCCTTTTCTGTCTATAACTGATCTTTGTTTTTTCCAACTCTTTCATTTAGTTTGTTATTTTGAAAACTTGCATTGATATTGCAGTTTAAAGAAAGGATAAAGTTTTCTAGATTGTAATTAGAAAGAAAGATATTGGTCCCTATTGTGAATCTCCAGGGGATTTTTTCCCTCGGAATATTTATTTTCCTCGGAGATCGTGAATCTCCCTCTTAATTTATTTCCAGGGAACAAAAAATCCTATGAAATGACAACTAAATTTCATTGGAAAATTTCCCTCGTAATATTTATTTCCCTCGGAATTATTTGTGAGATCGTTAATCTCCCTCGGAATTTATTTCCAGGGAACAAAAAATCCTATGAAATGACAACTAAATTTCATTGGAAAATTTATTGCCGATACCTACCAATAAATTTCGAAGAAAACTTTTCATGATCATTTTCATTCCCATGTTTAAAATATGGGAAAAATTCACATTTGCTATTACTATTTCAAAAAACAGGGATTTTTGTAGCAAAAAATAAACCATTTGGACCATTATTTTTGAGACACCCTGTATAGTGTTATTGTGTATCGGGAAAAGTTACAAAGATCAGCTAGCACAGATACCACAAAGTAACTTAAGGCTGTCCACATTAAATTCAAAAAGTTTCCTGTATTGCCTTGAGATTCAAGGAATTTAATTACTGAATAACCAAGCCACTTCTCTAAGCCTAGATAAACTTTGCAATGTATATCTCTGGTCTGATTTAAGAAGGAAGGACGAAGGTACTGACTACAGATTTTAACACAAGTACGAGTATCTTCACTGAAGCATCGCGATGGCTGTCTTGCATTCGGAGGTAGATAGATAACTGCCGACCAAAGTCTCAAAAAAAGTTTTTGTTTACAGATATGAGTTCATAGTGAACAAGCCTATGCATTAAGGTAAACAATTTAATTTTTTTCCTACCCCTGCGGAAAATGTTGCATTTCGAAAAATTTCCCCCAAATCCAACGAGGGAGACATCAACAGAAAGGTCTCTTCAAGCTTTTTATTCATAAATAAAACTTAAGACTTTTTTGGAGATCTGAGTTATATTTTATTTATATTTATGTAATGGGGCCCATGGGCGATGCCTTGGCTGCCCCAATCGTATCTACGCCCGCCCCTGGTCAGATATCAAACTATTTGCGACAGGAATCAATATCGAATAACAAACAACTACTCGAATGTGTTCCATATTTCAAAAGTCAATGGGGTATATTCCAACAATAACCACAGGCATTATACGATTTTGACGTTAAAAACCATAAATTTAATTTGACTTTTACTTTAATGTTCTCTCTTAAGCAATTTAATCTTTTAACAAACAATGAATAACAATTAAACCTTCTACGGATTAGTTCGAATTCGAATAAGATTCTTAGAAAAAAAAATTAAGTTGTAAATTCACGTATATTATAGATGTACAAATTACCCATTAAATGCCGTCTGGCTTTAATTTTTTTTCCCCTCCTTCATTCCTTTTGTTTTCATTTTGTAAATTGTCTAATAAAATTAATATTTAATTCAATGTGGTGCTTCAACTTAATTATTATTTGCGTTTATAATTTTCAAGGACATACTAATTAGGACACCCATAAAAGTTCATGTAATTATACCTACTAAAACAAATCTTGTTTCGATTTTATGATTAAGTGTAAAGATTTATTTTCTAAATAAATTTCTGAGAAAATCTAGAGGAAAGGTTTAGTTTAAAGGTCCTTAAAAAAAAGGATACTGAAATATTTTTAATGACATCAAGTTGGATTCCTTTTTTTGTTTTTCGACTTTTTATCGACGACAACAAGATGGACGGTATCCATAGTTATAAATTCTCAGAAAAATATATTTTCTACTGTTTGTATTCGAATCATTTCAAACACTGAACTCTGAGAATTTATGCTCATTTAGGGGTGTTTTTTTTTTATTTTTTTTTTTTTTGTTTTTCTCTGTAAAAGAAGACTAAAGTTACCTTTCTCATGAATAAATATTTGAATTTATTCCATAAGTCAATAATTTGTTAAAATAAATAATCTTTAAAACTCAATGAGATAATAATTTTCAAGTTATACAGAAACATAAGTGGAATAAATTTTGAGTTTTTAAGAGTTTAAGAGTCAATTGGGTTCAAATTTAATAAAACACATGAAAAAGTTTGAAAACATGGAAAAAATGTATGAATTTAATTTCGTTTATTTTTTTTTTTATATACCTAATCAAAAAAAAAAAAACTACTAGAGAATATAAATATTTTAAAAGAACTTTTCTTTAAATTTTTAATTTTGATTTATGTACAAGTTGGATTAAGTTTTCTATAGCGTACAAAACAAGAACATAACCGCGTCATCACATGAAAAGTCCTTCATGAAAGAATCACTTGGTTTCTTCTTCGTGGGCAAAGAGAATGCAAGAAAAACATCTGGTCTGCTTTTAATCCTCATATCTTCAAAGGAGTAAAAATGTTTTATGAGTTATCAAAAAATAATTAAAATGCATAGGAATTGAAATAAAGTTTTGCTTCAAGAAGAAATGTATACCAAAAGATGGATATCATTTGAAATTTTGAAAAGCCCGGAAAACTTTCTTTTTTTTTTAAAGAAGCTCATTAAGTTTCTTTTGCAAGTTAAAAAAGATATTGAAAGTTTGATACAAACATATACATAATAAGCGTATACAAACTTTATTATATTTTTTCCTTCCTGTTTGCAAAATAAACTAATTGAAATAAAAAAACTTTCATTTCATATCACTTAAAAGAAATCCAACATTTTCTTTGGGAATTAATTGATTTTTTACCATCATTCATAAATTAGAGACTTAAGTTTCTTTTTTGACTTTGAATTTTGTACTTTAGTACACATGGTTAAGTTTAAAAATAAAAATAAAACTACATACAAAACTGAGAGGAAAAATTCAATTAGTTCTTGTAGAAGAGTTTTCTTGGTTTAAGTTATTTTTTTTGAGTATTTAGTTATGAAATATTTCGTGTCTAAAATATTTTCAAGGTTAAACTCTTTCTCAAACCGTAACAAAATTATTCAAAATGGTTTTCAATGCAAGTGGAAATATTCAAAAACTTAGCAATATTTTTTTGAATATCTACTTCTTTAAATTACATAAGAGGTGGCCATAAACAAATTATTGTATTTACTAAAAAAAATACTGAGTTAACAAGTCTTGTTGTTTCTTATTATACAATCCTAAATACCCCAATCAAACTATGGAATATGGACAAATTTTAGAAGCCGTATTGGATGACGATTAAAGTCTTAATAATTTATGTCTCCAAAAATTGTGACTAAATTAAAATTAAGTTAAAAAAAAACATGATCAAAAATTTCTTGTCACAAAGAGTTTTGCACTATATGCAAACCCAAAAAATGAATATTGCAAGTACTTTTGCATAAACGGGGTACAGTGCGCCACACGGCTTTTTGAGAACCGAACTACCTCTGAACCACAGCCGCGCCATGATCAAAAACTTCTTATTAACCGAACCATCGCACTATGGGACCAAACGATGTAAATCATCTCAAAATTCCATAACTTTTTTGTTTCTTAATATTTTTGTTTGAAATTTGGCACAAATATACTACAATGTATATGCTTCAACATGGAATAAAAATCAGAACTAAAAAAATTATGTATGTATTTATTATAACATTTTTAAAAACAGAAATTATGAAAAAAAGCTCAAATTCATCAATTAATGGCTTAATTAATATACAAAATTATATTTTAAGTCGTTGTAATTTGTGTTAAATATAAGTGAAGTTATCCTATATATAATATATTGATAAGAAAGCAAAAATTAAAAGATTATTAATTCAAAAAAAGCATACGAATGAAAGATAATATAAAATTCATTGTAGGTACCTAGAATTTATTTTTTAAGTAAGAAAAGAAAGAAAAAATGTGAAAGGGATAAGTATCCAAAAGCGTAGAGACTAAATTAACCACTTTCTTCTTGTTGTGTATTTTATAAAACTCAAACAAAAACAAAAAAATGGATGAAGAGGAAAAAAGTATTAAAACGAAATAGAATATGAAAATAATTTATATTTTATATAGAGGAGGCTTTTTAAATAAAACAAAAGCTTGAGATAAGAATTAAAATAGCGTAAAAAAATAATAGTTTGAAAAAATGGGATGAAATTAAATAAAATCAAATATGCAGATTTTGACTTGCGGTAGAAAATGGGACTTGAAATCCGTTCAGAATGTCAAGCTTGTTGGGAATTCCCTTTATAGGGGATCCCAAAAGTAATAATTTAAAATACATATCTCAAATTCTTACCATTTTCGATTAAATGCACTTCTTGTGAAATTTCGAAAAATTCCTACTTTGAAACAGTATTTTACTTCCCCTGTTCATAATTGATTTTTGTTTTAACAAACGTTCACTGAAACATTGGTAAATAAGAACCAATTATTTAATCGAAACATTATTTATTTTGTTCGCCATATCGCTACAAATTAGTTAGCAGTTTTAACGAAACTCAATTTCTTACTTTTATTTTAGAGCAACACCCTAAAAAATAAATTGTACATTTTGAAACTGGTTTATCATTTTTATAACTTGCCTAGTTATCAAAGTTTTCAAAAAAAGTATACAAAATTCGGAAATTGAAGTTAGGATGAAAGATACTATAATTTGAATTCAACAAAACAAGGTTTTTCAGAGTAAAAAAAAAAAACAATAAAAAACATAGGATTTTGTTTAAACTAATTTGTAGCGAAATAATTTTTTTTTTATTTGTCAATTGTTCTTAATTGTCAATTATTGTTTTAGGGACATATTTGTAAAAAAACAAAAATAAATTATGAACAGCGGAAGCAAAATACTGTTTTAAAGTAGGAATTTTTCGAAATTTCACAAGAAGTGCATTTAATCGAAAACCGTAAATATTTGGGATAAACAAGTTACCAAATTTTAAGAGCCCTTTAAATAGCCTATCAGGCTATTTCATTTGAATCATTAATTTTGAGACACCCTGTAGATGACAGTAAAAAAAAGATTTGCAATCATTTTTGGAAAATTTTTATTTTATACATTTTTGACCGTAAATCAAAATGGCGCAAATATGCGCAAAATTTTATTTTTATTCCTTAATTTTGAGTAAAATGAGATTCTAAATTCATTCATAACTCGACATCGGCAGTCGTCGGCAAAGGAGAAATCTACAATTGAAAATTAAAGTTGTCCAAATTACTTCCCATTAATTGTTATTTTTTCTAAGCAATCAATTTAAAGTACATTCAAAAACAAATAACGGATTTATAAAGTAGAGATTCTAACCTTTTTATTGATATACAACACTTATAAGGTTTCTTCACAAACTTCTAAGAAAACTAAGTTTAAACTGTTATATAAAATTGGACGAAAAACAATAAAAATAGAAATGTACCTAAGGTTCGAGACTCATTTTAAGTACTTTTATCCAAAATATATTAAAAACGATGTATGCTATCATAATGGCGCACATTTCTATTATGTTAAACAATAATTACTTTTTTGAAATGATCACATTTGTTAAAACCAATTTTGAGATGGTTTTGGTCGTTTGGTCCCATTGTGCATCGGCATCGCCGAAGCACAGTCACATGCAGCGTGCAGTTTTTTTTTCACCAAATGGCTGAGCTGTGGTTCGGCTATTTTGCAAAAATTCAATTTTCATTGAAACTCCATTATTTGGTAGGTATAATCTCTTTATTTCTCGACATACATAACTATCAGATTTTTTTGCTGATTTCATAACGCATCATTCAGGTAGGTACTTAATTTATTGTAGTCCACTGAAATAATGTATCGTATGTAGAATTGGAAATTGCAGTTTCCTGGTGCACCCACGTTCAGTTGAATAGGTAAACACTTTTTAGGAGCCATTTATAACACTTCCTCCCAAATTAGTAAGCTGACTGCACTTTTATAAATAATGGTATTGGCTAGAACACTAAATTTACGATAGAGTAACATAAATTGAAACCAAATTATTTCGTTACTTTTGAAACAACTTAGATTTGTTTACTTATAGGTTTAATTTGGTTCATTTGGAGAGATATATTTCCACCTTCCGCATTTGAAATAATTCCATAAATTCTACGTGACAATAAATCATAAAGCTGATGAAGGTAATCCAAAAAAATTTCGTTGCAAGCGGTCTGAATGGCAATAATTAATGATTTTTGTCCTCTAATTGCTTTGCGGATTCATATGTAATGTAATTTACTCGCCAGTAGATCCCCACACATTTTCAATAATGTTTTAATCAGGAAAGTAGGGTGGCAATACTAGAAACAAATTTTTAACATCCTTCGAATTCTGACGAGAAGGCTAAAAGAGCATTTTTAACTAGAAAAGGTATTGTGCAAAATACAATCAGAGTAACATACATAAATGTTTCAAAAATCTCAAAAACCTAGGAAAAATTGCATTTAGCAACCTTAATGTAAAAAATTCTTTTACAAAATTAAATTGATTCAAAGGTTTCAAAAGAATCACTACTTCCTTTAATTTATTTTAGATACCTACTTGTAATTTGTGAATTTGGACATTGTTTTAAGATGAAATTTTTTAGTTTTTTACAAAGTTAATCAGCCTTATTCTGAAGGAATATTCCCGGGGAAATGTGTTTGGGAGAAGAGCTCCCAATAAAAATATTACAAGAATATCTGGTTGCGGAATGATTTGCAATCGTAATAATGTAAGAAATTACAAATTTATTTTTTTTCGGATTTCCGAGAAAAAATCAAGGTTAACCCCTGTCTAAAAAAAATACATTTTCAAAAATTTCCTCCAAATCCATCGAATGAGACATCAAAAGAAAGGTCTCTCTAAGCTCTAATCGTAGCTAAAAACGAGGTCTGGTTGCTGTATTATTTGCAATCGTAATCAGTGCCGGATTAGCCTCAAGGCAAACTAGGCAGCTGCCTAGGGGCCCCACTTCAGCTAGGGGCCCCTTGCCCCGACTACGAACAAACAAAATTTCTTGGAGTTGTACCTTCAATAAAAAACAGCATTACATTTGTATCAGTAAAAATAAGAAAAAAGAAGAATAAAAAAACGTTTGCAAATCATTAAACATTAGCCCCGTTTCATTGGAGGTGGTAGTTTACTCATGAGTTGATCTAGTACTATAATTACCACATGATCTTCTACTTCTACCACTGATCTTCTATTTTTTTTTTTTTTTTTTTTTTTTATAATGAGCGCGCACTAAAGGGGTTTTGGGTTCCCTTAATATACATGTGTTTATAATGAATTATGACTCCCATCCCATCCTGAAGGGCCCAACCCAGCGATGCCAGATTGAGGGATTTTTTCCTGTTTTTTTTTTCGGTATTTTTGATTAGGGAAAAATGGAAAATCAACCCAGAACAGTCAGCTCAAAATATATCACGTTTAAATACCAAGACAAATACTGGTCTATTCGAATATTATTCCAACGACATCGAACCAGAGTTTAGTAACGAGATGGTGCCATTAAAGCTCTTCATGTTGCAATCAGATAATATGTCAGAAAAATCTGAGATTGTGCATGCAGAGAAGTTAGGAGTTAATATAGGCACCGTTACAAATTTATTCATAATGAACTACCCCAAATAAAAACATAACTTCGAAAACAACCAAAATGACGTTTTTTGGCATTTTCTAACGGTAATATTTCAAAAACGGAAAGTATATTTTGGTTCTTGTGGCAAAAACCTTGTTGACCAGTGTTATCAATTAAAAAAAAAAAACTAAACCACCCACACGCGTTTTGAACGCGTTTCAAACGCGTTTTGGATGCGTTTTGGACGCGTTTCGGACGCGTTTCAGATGTGTTTTCCCAGCAAACGCAGAACTACAGAAAAAACCGGTGAAATATGTACGTAAAAGAAGTACTTCTTTTCCACTGAAAAAAGATAGGAGCTCGGGAAAAAACTCAGTTATATACTTTCTGTATATAAGAATACGTGAAACAGCTATCTCTTTTTTGCACTTCTGGAAGTGGTTCTGATGTACATTTTCCAGTACTTTTTTAACCTACAGAAAAAGCACTGAAACTTGTACTTTTAAAGTACTTATTTGGAGCACTTTCATGGATTTATATCCGATCTGCTAAAATCCATATTTTAATTTCATCTGAAAATAAAAAAATCTTCAAAACAAACAAACAATTCTTTTAAACTATTATTTAATATTTTATTGGAAAAACACAAAATAGTTTTTTTTTTTTTGAAAACAAAATACATAAAAAAAAGATCCTTGGGCACGCGCCTGTGGCCTGGCCAGTTGAGAAAAGGAAAAAGAAAAAAATACTCTGCGTCTGCAGTCTGCACTTTGGTAGTAGTTTTTGTATCTTGTTATGATTTTTTTTTTTCTAAATGCTCAAGGCTGAAGCTGCTGTAAACTCAGTCAATGATGTCTGGAATTGATCGCCACTAAAAGACAGAAAAATCAACAACTTTATAATTCATCAATTTTTTAATCAGCATACCTTTATTTTCCGAATCAATTGGTGGTTGTTTTTGTATTACTTTTTTTTCTAAATGCACAAGGCTAAGGCTGTGCATTTTGATGGTGGAAATAAATTTTTGTGGCGTGCTGAAGAATTTGTGTGGTAGATATTGTTTAGAGAAAATAGTTTTCACAAATAACAAATAGCGTTTCGGACGCGTTTTTGACGCATTTCGGACGTGTTTTGGACGCGTTTCGGATGCGTTTCAGATGCGTTTCAAACGCGTTTTGGGCGCGTTTCAGACGCGTTTTTGACGCGTTTTGGACGCGTTTTGGACGCGTTTCAGACGCGTTTTGGACGCGTTTCGGACGCGTTTCGGACGCGTTTCAGACGCGTTTTGGACACGTTTCAGACGCGTTTTGGACGCGTTTTGGACGCGTTTTGGACGCGTTTCAGACTCGTTTTGGACGCGTTTTGGACGCGTTTTGGACGCGTTTCGGACGCGTTTCAGACGCATTTTGGACGCGTTTCAGACGCATTTTGGACGCGTTTCGGACGCGTTTCAGACGCATTTTGGACGCGTTTCGGACGCGTTTCAAACGCGTTTCGGACGCGTTTCAGACTATAGATGGATATTTCCGCAGCCAAATAGTTCCTGGAACTAGTTCCTCACTCGGAACTAGTTCCACTATTTCCCCAAAATTAATTTAAACAGTTCCATCGTTCAGACACAGCCACACACAATAGAAAGAAAGAAGAAGAGGAACAAGAAACAAAACGAATGCGAATATATCTCTGTCTCTGTTTGAAATACACAATACACACACGCATGTCATAGAATTCTCATCCAAAGCCAACACACATGGATGCGAACGAGTTGAGTGCCAAAAATTCACAAACCAAAACCACAACTACTTTCTTATGAATCATGCTCACGGACATGGAACTACATTAATAGTTCCAGTTCCAGGATCAGGAAAAAATATTCAAATTCATACTATTTCTTATTTTGATGCATTTTATTGAAAAAAAAAAACTTAAATTCTAGATAGTTCCGCGGAACTAGTTCCAGGAACTAGTAGGTAGATTAAGTTTGTGTCAACCGACATACGTTTTTCTGGCCGCTTTAAAAGGTAGATTAAGTTTGTTTCAACTGACATAAGTTTTTCTGGTCGCTTTAAACGGCCATCAGGAAAAAATATTCAATATTATACTTTTTCTTTTTTTGATGCATTTTCCTGAAAAAAACTAAAATTCTAGATAGTTCCGCGGAACTAGTTCCAGGAACTTGTTCCGACCGAAAAAAGAACCGTTCCATCGTTCCATGTTCGTTCCGGCTTTGGAACTGTTTTGCGGATCTCTGTTTTGAGTAATTTGCCTTGTCTATAATAATAATAAAATCAAAATTGAAACTTTTTCTCATGATTTCTCTTTCCAGTTTTATAATGAAACCGTAATGCCGACTTATAACGAGTCGATTTTCGCCGTGCGGCGAAGCTTTTTGGCGTCAGTCGAGTCGTGTGAACGTAAGCCGCACGCGACTAAATTGACAATCCCCATACTAGAGTCCTAGTCGACTTAAGCCGTGAGACATATCATGTGGTTAAAATCGACTCGTGAAAAGTCGGGATAGGTATACCTACTTATACCTTTTGAATCTAATATATTTTCTAATAACTTATCGTTAATAAAAATTATCTGTGAACCATCAAGTTGCTAAAATTTTTTTGTTGAGATATCACTACAATATTTATTATAGTTATTTCAAAACTTTTAGTTTACATTTATAAAATGACATGATAGGACACCAGATTATATCCGATTAGTCTCTAGTAAGTTACCTGCACAAATTTCTAACCAAACTTAAAAATAGCTTATGATATTGAAAAAGCATCGGAAAAGGGCCCAAGAATAATTTTGCCTAGAAGCCCATGACATGGTTAATCCGGCACTGATCGTAATAATGTTAGAAATTACAAATTTATTTTTTTCGGTTTTTGGAGAACAAATCAATGTTAACCCCTTGCCTAAAAAAAATACATTTTCAAAAATTTCCTCCAAATCCATCGAGTGAGACATCAAAAGAAAGGTCTCTTCAAGTTATATTCATAGCTGGAAACCAAAAGTTTCTTCGAGGTCTGGTTGCTGAATTATTTGCAATCGTAATAATGTAAGAAATTACAAATTTATTTTTTTCGGATTTTCGAGAAAAAATCAAGGTTAACCCCTTGCCTGAAAAAATGAATTTTCAAAAATTTTCTTGAAATGCATCGAGTGAGATATCAAAAGAAAGGACTCTTTAAACTCTATTTATGAATGAAAACCAAAAGTTTCTTTGAGGTCTGGTTGCTGTGTTATTTGCAATCAAAATATTTTAATTTTTTTTTTTTACATTCGGAAGAAAATATCTCCGGGCCAGAGTTCCGAAACATGTTTCTGTTAACAGATATGAGTTCATAGGAAACAGCCTAATGCATTTGGACACAAAAATAACAAATCTATTTTTTTGAGGTTTTCATGAGATTTGCAAAAAAAATTAATTTTAAAATAATTCCTTTAAATTCATTGAGTGAGACATCAAAGGAAAGGTCTGTTTGAGCTCTATTTATAACTGAAAACCAAAAGTTTCTTGGAGGTCTGGCTGCTGAGTTATTAGCATCAAAACATGCTGAAAGTTTTTTTTAAGGGCTTTCAGAATTTGGTACTCTGTTCACTCCCAGTCAATACGGTTTTTGATTAAATGCTGTTTTTATGCAATTTCTACATAAAACTAGTACATATTTTTCTTTTCCTCTTTTTCATCCTCCTTTGTTCCCTCCTACACCACACTTCCAGTCATCTGTTAAAATCCAATCAACTTTTCCAATTTCTCATTTTCAGCCAATAATTTTATTTTCAAAAGTTATTTGTACTGGTCTAGAATTTGTGAACACGTTTTTTTAATTGAATATATCTACATAGCTATTGTATACGAATGCAAATTTTGAGCCCATTTTTCAAAAGACTCAAAGATTTTAATCACCTTTAACTTCTATCTAAGTTTAGGAATATTCTACAAAATTTTGATTTTTCCTTATCTATATTTATTTCTGAATAATTTATTTCAAACATTGAATTTCTCTTGAGACATTGAACATTTCAAGTCCTCCTTCGACTTTTTTGTTTTATCTAACTTTGTTCAAATCTTAAGATATAGAAAATGTATCTGAAAATGTATTAAAAGCGCATTTCATATTCAGCTATCCTACTGAGAACAACTTAAACCACCACTTAAATTCCACTTTCAGCTAAAAGCATCCGTTATCGCCCATAACAATCTTATATACCCTTTTCTACAAAAATCCTTGTTCTTCTCCTTTTCCAATCCACTTTCGGTGAAGGCTTTCTTCTTCTCGCCAGGCATTCAGTTTATCAGATTTTCCAACATTGATTTTTAACTTAGTGACAATTTATTGTTTTCTGTCTATGCAGCGGAAATCGAAGAACCTGCATTATTGCAGTGATTTTGGTTTTCTGCTTCTGTTGCTATATCAATCTGCAGTATCTCTTGAGAATTTCCATCTACTTGTGCTTCTATTCTCATCATCATCATCATCATCGATTAGAAAGTCGTTCCCTCACCTGCGGGTGTTTCAGTTTGCCAAAAAAAAAAATGATAATAACTGACTTTTGAAAATGGTATTCGATTTTATTCTTTTGACTGTACATAGAAACCTCCAGGACACAGATACGAGAAACAGTTTTAAAAAAAAGATTAGAAAATATGCATAACGAAGCTCGAACATCGCAATCACGTTTTTCGAGTCTGACAGAGGGTACATGTTTTTGTCAGTTATTTGTACAAGTTTCCGTTTATAAAGGTAAAGTTTTGCACTCACAAAAAAGGACGAAAAAGTCCTGATTTAGTTTCTTTGTCTCTTCATCTGAATTGGTTATTCAAATGTTACCGTTCCTATTCTTTTTAGTGCTACTACGTGCGACCCATTCGTATACTCTTTCAGTTCTATTTACACCAAAAAAAGAGGAAGTATTTTCATAGATAGAATACTTTGAAAGGATATCAGCACGTTTTTATTCAGACAGGATGATATTTCTTTGGGGGATTTGCATTTAATCGTTCGTGGATAGTAATCAATATTGGTACCGTTTTCTCGAAAATCACGTTTTTTGATTGTTGTACTTTTTTTTTGACATCATGCTGCTCTGCGATGGTGTGTGTCATCGTCATCCAATGAAAATAATTGTTCAGGACCTTTGAAGCAAATAATAATTGTCATCCAATATATAATAAGAATCCTCGCATCCAGAAAATAGGTAGGTATCGGTTGTAGTAGGTAGTATTTCCTTGGCAATTTAGGTTCAAACGACCATCGGCATCGGCTTTCATTGTTATTACATACTTTTTGCGTTTCTCGTATTGTGGAGTTTTTGAAAACGGAAGCATCCAATCAACAGTTTTAAAGGGAAAATTCTGTGGAAATCGTAAAAAAGAAAAAAAAACTTTTCCAAGAAATGAATGCCATGCCAGAGAGTGTCAAAGTGATAAAATGGTGGTAATTACAAGGAAACTTTTGTGCCCTTAGAGATATGTTCTTGATGGAGGATTCCAATTCAGTTTTTGAAAAAGTTCAGAGTTACAATAGCATGGGTGGAAAGGGATATAAAGGATATAAGGGATAGGTTAGGTAGTATTGTATTTCATCATCACATTGTGGGTGTGATCTGATGTGTGTGCGGTTGAACGATAACGTGTGCGGTTGAACGGTGGGTTATAAAATATAAGTACTAAATAATAAAAGAGAATGAAGAAATTATGAAACGCCCATTATAAAAGTAGTATGATTGATTGTCGTTTGTAAAAGTTTGGAAAGATAAAAACTTGGATTTGAAATCTTATAATTTTCTGTTTAAAATTGAATTGAATTAAAGTTTTGTGATTAGTTCCAAGCAGATAAATCACGTCCAAGTGGACTTGATTTTGTAAAACAGGTATTTAGGAATATGGCTTGAAGCGGAGAAGTTATAAAAAATAAGCATGTATGTATTACATGGCTCAAAAGGGATTCTTGTGGTAATATCATAATAACATTGACATTCTTACAGAAATAATTAACTGACAGAAGAGGCAGCTTAATCATAGGGTTGCCAAATTCACCATAGCTGAAATAAAAAAAAAAGAAGTTGTCTGTAAAGCCGGTTTACGGACGATGATTTTACGTGATAACGTCGTCAGAAAACAGGTTGTGTGCTTTTGTTTAAAATGAGTCAATTGAAGCGTTTACTTATTTCAAACAATCATAATTTACTAAAAAAAATACCTTTTTTATTTTCTCATTATATTAATTTTTTTATTTTAAAAGCTTACAAAAAAAAAATTATGCAATTTAAAAACCAAGTATTTCTTCTTTTATTTTTAAATTTTTATAATGCGCAAAGGGTATAAAAATAATTTATTGAAAACAATCATTTTCATCAAAAAAAGCAAAAAAAAACATGAATTTTTATCTTCTCACGTCATTAATTCCATTTTTTTCCCTAACAACCTATTAAAAATTTTATATCATTTGAAAGCTTATTGTCTAAGCTCAAAATATATATATCGATCAGGTCTATGAGACATCTACAAAAAGAGCTAGAATTTTTTCAACTAGATCAAATTTCACTAAAAAAAGCAAAAAAAAACATTTATTTTTGTGTTCTCAGGCTATGGAATTTTTGTTTGACAACCTATAAAAAATATATACCATGTGAAAGCTTATTATTTCACCATTCATATGACGTATCAATCTCATTTCAAAGATGTCTACAAGAGAAGTTAGAATTTTTTAAAGTCAACCATGTCGAATTTCCAGACTGAGATTACGGTACTTCCCACACTGGTACCTGTTCGGGGGGCAACAGATCTCCACTGGTGTTTTGAGGTTTTTCGCAAGTTTCTTGATTTAACATTGTGTAGCTTGTAGTTAGTCTATCGTTATGTGTGATATACCAAATGAAAAGTAATTGTATCAGGATGCTCATAAAAGTTTAATACAATTTCTATCTGCTCTTGGTCAAAAGTTATAACCTGTTGAATTCTAAAATTTTATTTTACCGTTATCTCAAAATTGTGTTTACGAAAATGATTGAAACTTTGCACACATTTAGTCGTGGTCATGGTCTATCATTACTCCACATACTTTATACCTGTATCTATTAAAGAAAAAAAGATAAAAATAAAAAACGATGAAAATCGGTTAAAAACGGTAAAAAAACGTGTTTTTTTTAAACTTGTTTCTTCCGTTATTCAGTCAAAACTCACGAAACGATTCCAAGTTGCATGAACTCTCAAAAAAAATTACCCAAAAATACCCCAAAAAAACAAGGTGTTTTTCAAAAATACATATTTTGAAACGCAAAGTGTTGGAAAAAAATCCTTATTAGACGCCTAATTTTTTTTCCCTTATCTTTCACCTGGCATCTTTAGAATTGTCAAAAAAAATTTCCTTTACCCAAAATCATCATTTTGTCATATCCCCATCACGTGTACAACGTTCAAACAAAACTTTATAGCTTAGTTTCAAATTTTTTTAGAATTTTTTCTTAAATGCAGTTATTCTTAAATTAATTTCATCTATCTATAGCAAAAAAATCAATTCTCTACGACTTCGCGTTTAGATTTTAGCTCAAATTTCATCTTTCCGTTTTACCCCTGTTTACCCTATTAAAAGACGGAAGTTTTAAAAATCCTTCATTTAGATTAAGCTTCAGGTTACTATCTTTTAAATAAGCTATAGAAGATTTTTGTACCTCAAATAGCTAGTTTATTTTTAATTTGAATTGAAATTTTTTGCCGCACTGCGAAAGTGCGAGTGTGGAACGGGAGAAAATGGCGTCACTTTTTTTGTGGTGGCTGCCATGGTTCATCGATTTATAAGACGTTATCACGTCAAAAAATGGTTGCATGTAAAGTCGGTTTACAAAAATTATTTGTAAGCAAAAAGTATTGGGATGTCTTGGGATTCGAACCCCAGAAGTTCAAACTTCAAACCGTTCAATCGTTTTCTTCGCACAACAATGTTTTCACAATAAAACCTACATCGTCGACAAAAAAAAGTTATTTATAAGTGAAACTTTTGGTGTTTTTTAACTGCGTTTTTTGCATGAGGACTAAAAGTTTGATCAATTAAGCACCATTTATAAAAGAGCAAATTTAAGTATGTAACTTTTTCAAATTAGCAGAAAAATCATAAAGACCAAAAAAAAGCAAATTTTGACTTTAATACCAGCTTTCATTAAAAAGTTAGTTGTTAATTGCTCTAAATTCTGGAAGAAGTATCTCCACAAGTTTTTTGTGGAAATTTTTAAACTTTGAATTAAGATTGTGTAGCTTGTACTGCATGTACCTACTTTTTTGTATAATTTACCAATTCAATTAACTTTGGTCAAATCTTTAAGTGATCTATGAGAAAAGATATTACATATTAAAAAAAAGATCACCTTTTTACCATTATCTCAGAAATGTGACTATGAAAACACCAGAGATACCCAGAAGGAGATAGGAAACTTCTGACGTCATACTGGTTTGCCTATAAGCTCGGATTGATGCTTTTGGCTAAGTATGCATGAAGAGTGGGACGGTTTTGGCTAAGTATGTGTGAATAAAAACCCTGTGGTTACACTGTGTTTGTATTTCACATTTATTCACGGATACAAAAGAAATTACAACAACACGAAATAAACAAATGGGTTTTGTGGGGTAAAACGTTCGAAAACGCGATATTGTGATGACTGGAAGTTGAAAATTAACTTTCAGAAATCAGAAACGATTCTATTTAGGACTCCCTTGGCTAGGGCCTCAGGGGATACGCGAAGGAACTGGCGGAAGCTGGCGATCGCTGGACCACACGGACATCCACTGCCAAGTAAAAGTGTAGTAAAGTACCTTGGCATCTGGCTAGATCAATATCTATATTTCAATAGACATATGGATGCTGCTCTGGCCAGGGCTAGGGGAGCCTTTGCCCTGACGAAACGGCTGTTTTATAGCAGTCGGCTTGACACCAGGGTTAAAGTGATTTGCTACATGGCCCTCATCCGGCCTATGATTGTCTATGGATGCCCTGTGTGGTTCAACGTTGCTCCATCTCAAATGGAAAAGTTTCGGGTGTTTGAGAGGCAGTGTCTTAGACGTTGCCTTGGTCTGCACAGAACACCTGAATCTGATTACACGCATTACTATTCCAATGAGGTGTTATACAATAGGGCCAACATAAATAGAATTGATAACTTTATGCTGAAGCTTGTTCGTGGCCACGTTTCAAGAGCGATGGCCTCTTCAAATAGCTACATTTTTGGGGCTTACTACCCTAACGACGAATACTTCAAGAGTATGTGTTTAAGCGGCTATATTCCGCCTGAGGCATTCCTCTATTTAGATAGTCGGGGGCTTGTACAGGATAGATTGGCAGTTCCGCTAATCTACCACGTCGGGCGAAGAACCGTGGACAGGCGACTGCTGTATGACAGGGACATCCTCGCACTAGGCGGAGAAATGCGTCTTCGGTTCAGTAGGACTGTGTCCGATCGGGACCGAAGAGATAGGGTAAAGCAGGAGAACCAGTTTTGGTGGCTTAGAAATGGTATTCATGTATAGGTAAAAGTGGTCTTCGTTTTTTATGCCTTGGCCGGCTTACATAGTTTTAGGTGTTTAGTTTTAAGTAGGGACAGTCGGGGTGGCACAAAAAAAAAAAAAATACAAAAATACAAAAAAAACAAAAAAAAACAAAAAAAAATACAAAAAAAAAAAAATACAAAAAAAAAAAAAAATACAAAACAAAAAAATATAAAAAAATACAAAAAAAAATACAAAAAATCAAAAATTGCTTGCTGTGGCTGTTCTAGTTTTTTAAGTAGTTTTAAGTAGTTTAAGTAGTTTTAAGTAGTTTTAAGTAGTTTTAATTAGTTTGTAAGTTTTAAAATAAAAAAAAAATGATATGATACCAAGTTTTTTTAAATTATTTCTTGGTAAAAATAAAATCCATTAAAATATAAGTATTAAAATAGTTATAAGGCCGAAAGGCATTAGTATTAAGAAAATTGAATTGTAACTTAGAGTGCCCGTATAGGGCCAGTAAGTTAGTTGTAAGTAATTGATAAGTAGGCTAGTTTTTATGAATTTTTGTCTAGCTTTAAGATAGTTTTAAGTTGATGAAAAATAAAAATGAATTGAAAATTGAAAATTGAAAAAATTGTCTTCCCTATACATTTAAAATTTGTATCTATCAAAATAAATAAATATAAACGGTCAAAAAAATTTAGAGCAAAACAAAGATAGTTTTTCGCGTTATTTGGTGAAAACTCATTTTAGAAAACCTTTTTTTTTTCACAAGTACGCAAATCAATCTCACCTGTAAGTCTTTTAAGTTTGAGATTTTTGGCAAGCTATTAACAAAAATACACCTCAGAAAATATTGTTTTTCAAAAATTAATATTTCGAAAATCAAAGCCTTAGCTCACCAAAATTGTTTTTATTATTTTTTCATTGGTCTAAGTCAAATTTCTGCAAAAAAAAAAAAATTCACTATTAACAGGCACAGGCGTAACGTGAGGATGAGTCACGCTTTTTCTTGTATGCACCTGAGGTTCATCGATTTATAAGACGTTATCACGTCAAAAATATTACATTTATTGTGAACGAAAAAAACTACCAGAAGTGTAGGTAGAAGGAAGGGAAGGAAAAAGGAACCCTATCGATTTTTAACCCATGCTCTCAAAATATTGCGAAGTCTTTATGTTTATAAAGGTACAATATTTCAGAGTTGCACCTCATCGGTTTTTTTTTTATTTTTAAAGATTTTATTGCTAGTTTTGTTTGCTCTGGCAACTCTATGGCTTTACTTATGGTTAAGTATGTTTTTGTGTTACCTCATCACCACCTTTTTTAAATATGTACGTATTTAAAGGTTATTGAATGCCAACTTATATAACATCTTCCTATGATTTTTTTCCTTGAATTGTTACATAGGTAATTAAATTTTCTAAATTTTCTAAGAAGCTTGAATGTTATTAATTAAATTGTTTTTATTCAACAAAGTTATTAAGATCCTTCCAAACTAATATTAAGCTTCTTCTTGGAACCAGTTAAGCCTACTTTCTTTTGATTTCGATTTTTTTTTCATCCAAATATTATATTTTTTGGCAATTGCAAAAACTCAATTGACAAATGGCGAAGGAAATTTCCTTAGACTAAGATAATTGAATCCGATTAGTTGGTATAGCTATATGGCTTTCTATTTAAAATTAGGTCCACACAGCAGTTTTTATTTGATTTTCAATTGATTGCATTTTATTATTTATTTTTTTTTTTGAGGTTAAATCAATTCAAAGATATAAAATAATTTGTGAAAAAAATATCAAATTAAATTAATAAATACACAAAAATAATTTATATATACAAAGTTATACTCGTTTCTTTCATTTTTATATCTTTTCATTTCAAAGAAGCCTTAGGCATTATTGTGTAATGTGGGTAAATTTTTGTTCATCAATGTCTTTTTTTTTTTTAGAATGTAAGAAAATGAAGAAGAGCATTATTACTGTTCGAGAATTTATTGAAAATTCCTAAGAATATTCTAAGAAAATATATATTGCGAGTATTTGAAATTTCTTAGATGTAAGAAATAATGTAGAAATTTACATATACACTCATGTGTTTTATGTTTTTGATAAAATAAATACAAACTACAATAAGGAAGAAAAATGAGTTTTGTAGTCAAATTGACGTTTGTACAGAATAAGAAGAATTTAAGGTGCTATAAAATTTCAAGTGAATTTGTGAATTATGTTAATTCAAATAATTAAGTCAAATGCCAAAAGGAGTCAGACAAACTTACTGCTAATGTTTAAGTTCTTTATGTTTTGCAACAAAATACCTTAGAAAGTTGAGAGTGTTAATAGGCAAACTTTTAAAAGACTATTTGCAAACTCTAACATTGGAGCTTTTACAGTGTTGGTGTTAAGAAAACAAATAATATGGTGCTCCTGGTGGAATAAAATTACACTCTAAACTATTTAACACGAGTTCAAGTTTATTATTTTAATATATTTCACTATACATCGTACAAAGTATTTTAGATAACTCTTTCACATGTTCATTATTCGAAAAAAAAAACTTTTTCTGGTGTACCTTTTTGAAAAAAACTAATGCTTTTATCCGTATAATTAGAAAAACTTTTATTACCCATCCACTGTTTTCTTGTTTTCCGTACAATATTTAAAATTTTGATTAAAAAAATCAGAGAATGTGCAAATACGGGACAGTCGCTTGGCATATTACAAAATACGGGACACTTATACGTCCCGAGTTTCTTCAATAAAAACCCGGGACCAGCTTTAGAAATACGGGACAGTCCCGGGTAAACCGGGACGGATGGTAATCGTAACTGTAGGTCGAGTTTATTATTCGAAAAAAAAAAAAAAAATGGAACTCAAGATAACAATTTTACATGACATTACGATCATGAAGAGTGCCAACAAAATGGGTCCGGATATTTTTTCTGTCTGTCGGTCAGTATGTACCTCGAGCTACAGCCTAAACTAATGGATCGATTTTCTTCAAACTTGGTAGTTAACAGTTTTGGGTGGACAATTTGAAATTTTTTGTTTTAGGATCATTTTTCACAAAATGGAAAAAGAAAAGTAAATTTTTTTTTTCAAAAATGGCTATAACGATTTTGATTGAAATTTTTGTGTGTAGTGTAACACATAAAATCTTTCTTTGGAAATAAAAAAATATTTTTTGTACCTACCTGCCGTAGAACGGTTTTTTTTAAATTTAATGAAATTCTTGTAAACTACAAAACAGATTTAGAGCAAAATTTGTATACATTTTTGGATTTTTAAAAAAATATTTCAAAATTTTTTATCTGAGGGTTTTTCCTTACTACATACCTACATATCTGTATCTAAAAAAAAATGAATTTCTTATTTGGTTATATATTATATTTTTCAAGTTCTAAATAATCCACTTTCATATCAAGTTTATTAGCAAGTTTTTAAGTTTTCTTCCAATTCCATCTGATTGTGATTTTAAATCAAATAAATTTAACTACATATAAAAAGAAAAGAATAAATAACATTTTACGAGATAGAATTAAATGGACACATTTACAAAACATATTACCAAGTCATTAAAATTTAACTAAGGACTTAATTTTGGTGAAGAATTTTTTTTTCTGCCCAAAAATCTTAAATGACATTAAATTTAAAGTCTAACCTAATACGTCTAACAAAAACGTCCCAAAAAAAATTACACTATCAATTCCATTTAAGATTTTTTTTTATTTCTGATTCCATTCCGACTCAAAAGTGTCGCATAGCTATCGATTTATCTTAAATCCTTTTTTTGTTGTTGAATGTATTTCATTTAGTTACGAGTTCTCATACTGATGTCACTCAAAGGTTTCATCATTCTTTCAACCTAACCAAATCTATCGTAACATTTTTGTCTTTCCTTTTTGTAGACAAATGTGATGGACAGAGGATACGAGAATAGATATTGTTTTGATTTTTGTTCGTTTAGATATTTTTTATTCCCATTGTTTTATCCTTTTTTAAATGAAATAAAAAGAATTTAGAGATGAAATTTACATGGATAATGTGGGGAACTACGTTAGAGATAACAATGTGAACTACACATGTGTATTTTTCTACCTCTGTATCAAATTAATTAGGATTTATATCTATTTTTAGATAGTTTTCATAGGAAACTTTGAGTAAAAAATCTATTACACTTTTTTATCCTCAGAATTATTTATAAATAATGGATACAAAACAAAAGTATGGCGTTCACTTTGAACCATTATAATGTTTATTCAAAACTGTATATTTACATTTTTTTCTTGATTATTCTTAAATCTTTTAATAAATAATTAAAAAAAAATCATCTTCACAAATCCTTTAATACCAACATGGCACGTACATTCTCACCAGCAGCGGTGTATTTTATTTTTCATTAATCCCATTAGATAAACCTTATAATGACCAAAGTAATATACAACAAGCATAGTTACTTTTAAACCCCTTGAGCACATACATTTTATACTAAACCTGCAGTAGCTGTTGAAAACAAGTAGATTGTTATCGATCTTTTTAACTAATGAACTAAAAACTAAACCACCAACAAGAATATCCACTTGCCAGGAAAACAATACTTTACTATCTCTGTCTTCTGATATAACAGTTTTGTAATTAAATAAGTTCCTTGATTAAAAATCTACCTTTAGGGGCCACACTGCAATGAAGTTAATTTAGTTTAGAAATATTCACAATGAAGATATCATATTTTTTGTTGCAGATGTTTGTTTGCATGTTTTCAGCTGCAGAGGAACTATTTTTAAAAATATTCTGATTTGCTTTTTAACCTTTAACAACAGAGAAGCTTTGTTTTATGTAGTATTTTTATTGTTTTTAAATTTTCAAAAGACAATATGAACATGAAAACGGCAAACAACTGCAGGTTGCAGGTACATAATTTTTTTTTCAAAAATTTTTCTTAAATTTCAAAAATTAATTGATGCCAAAAGATTGTCTAGGAAATTCAAGGAAAAAAAATATATGGGAGTGAGGGACAATCTTCCATAGTTCAAGCCATAGATGCAATTTTCTTATTAATTGACTTCAAACACAAAAAAAAATATTTGAACACAACGGCAACACCTACAATATTCAAATATACATTTTTTAAAAGCTAGAAGCTTAGTCATATATGTAAAATTAAAATTAAGTTAATTGAATGAACGGCTTTTGAAAGAATGGTAATTGAACTCAGATTTTTGAAAAAAAAAAATTATTGAACAAATTTTGACATGTCGTTTTTTAAACTTGGTCGTAATATAAAATGCATTTATTTTCAAATTTTTTTGGCCGCATTTATTATGATTTCAAATTATAAAAGGAAATGTCAATATGTATAACGGTTTATGAAAAAAATTAAAAAGTATTTCATTTTCGAAGAACTTTTTTTAATAAATGTTTTGAAAAAAAATTTAACTTATTTTTTTTTTTTAAGTTCAACATCTAAACATAAAATTATTTTTTATTCATTTAATAACCCTTACTGTTGAAAATTAAATAGCAAAAATTTAAAGTTCCTATTTACCACAGTCTTTGAGAAAATTAATTATTTCAATGCAAAAATTCAGTTTTAATAAAAAAAAAACCATTGAAATTGAAGTAATTTTTCATTTTTTTTTTCAAAAGTGTGATATATTTTACCTTTTTTGCTTCGAAATTCAACTGATAATATTTATGGCCAAACATTTTTTTTAAATAAATTCATATTTTATTAGAAAAAGTTTGGAAAAAAGTCATTTTAAATTTTTCTAATAACATTTTTTTTTTTAATTCTGAGTTTGAGGACCATTTTTTCAAAAAGTCTTGATTAAATATAGTGGATTTAAATTTAAGAGATAAGAATGAGCTTCTGGCTTTTTAAAAATGTACTTTAAAATATTGTAGGTGTTGCCGTTGTTTTCAAAATATTGTTTTTGTGTTTGAGGTCAGAATGTTAGAAAATTGAATTTATCGCTTAAACGATGGAAGATTGTCCCTTACTGCCTTTTATATATTATCCTTAAATTTCCTAGAGAATCTTTTGCTATCATTTGTTTTATGAAATTTAAGCAAAAAAAATGGTTTTGTTAAAAAAAAAATTTAATTTTAAAAAACAATACGGCAACACCGGCAATTTTTAATCTATAGAATTTAAAGTATTTTTAATTACCTACGTTTGAAAAAAAAATCGTCAAAATCAGAGCTGTTCGACCGGGTTCCCTAATAATTTGCTTTAGTTACTCTACTATTTGTTTTATTTTGTATTAAAAAAAAAAGTACGCATACACCGTAGTGAACCATAGTGATAATTAAGTTAAATGCTTATCTAGGAAATATGTATGTATATACCTACTTTTCTTTCATAAATCGATGAAAATCTATTGCAAGATATGACATCATAACTTTTCAATGATGAGGCACAATAATTTAAATTTTATGCTGTTTGCATTCTTGATTTATAGCTTAGTCAGTAATAAACTTTCTATCTTCTCATTATTTTGTAAGAAGATTATGCAAAGATGAGTACATACCTAAAGGGATTTACATTTTATAGAACTTTAACTTCAAATGTTACAAGGGCTTTTTCATGAGATAAACATGAAGAAGTTATAAATATTTTTATAGGTATTTATTTTTTTCTTTTCTCTTTTTCAATTAATGACATTCAATTTAAAAAAAATATATAAATGCGAAATAATATAAAAACAAAAAATCAATCAATAATAATAAGTTGTCAACAAAAAAATAAGCCCATTAAAAAAGATTTGAGTGGAAAAATGTTATTTAAGACATTAAATTTATTAATTAAAACAACCCACCATAAAAGAATGTTTTGTTCATTTCGAGTTTGCGTTGCTTAGAGCTTAGGTTCAAATCGTAAAATAAACAAAAAGTTTACAAAATCAAATGTTAGAATATTCAATAAACTAGTACCAATCAACAGTTTTTGGAAAACTTTTTCTGCAAGTGGGTGAGAATTTTAATTATAATTTATTTTATAAACACATAATTCCTTTTTGTCAACGCTGATAAGTTTTAGGGTATTAAATTATTTAATATTCAAAATAAAAACAGTTTGGGAAACAAATTATTGTTTTTGCAAATAGGTAAATGTGAAATTAAATGTACAGTGGTGGCAAAATAATTAGAAACATCCTCCTTTGTTTACAAAATGTTATTTTTTTCTTACTATAAATACAAAATATTTAACAAATTTTAAGCAAACACAAGTGATGATATAATCCTTGTAACATTTTAAGAAAAAAAATTTAGAATTTATCCAACAAAAGAAAAATATTGCAAAAAATCTAAAATATAGTCCAATTTTGTGTGGAAATATAATTAGAAACACTGAGGAAAAATTACTTAGAAATATCATGTTTTTAATTTTTAGCATTTACATTTGCCAAACTTGGTCAATTAATTAAACGTATAATTAATAAAAAGGACTATCACTAACTAATTTCTATTAGTTGGTTAATGTGGTTGCAGTCCTCGAAAAATGCCACATGTTCCAAAAAAAATAATAAAACGTCCTTAACCCCTTGTAACCCAACATCGTAAATTTTAAAATTAATAATGTAAATCGAAAGGGGTTTAGCTATAATAAAACACGTATATTTTAAAAAATCAATAAATTCATTATTTGCTTAGTTATTTCGAAATTTACGCAGTAAAAAAAAAAGTTTAAATAATTTATTTTTGTATATAAATGCAAAAATTCAAAGAAAAAGCTATCTAATATTTATTTTTAGGCGCATTCCTAAAATCCAAAAATAAAACCCCGTTAGTTTATGCACGAAAAATATTTTTTCTGAATTTCGTAGTTTTTACATAAATTTGCTTGTTTTCCAAAAAAGCCGAACTTTCAAAATTAACTGCCAATTAAAAACTATTGGTGCTATTTATTAGAAATATGGCGCATTATTTCGATAAAGCAATTCTTAAAGATTATGTAAGAAGCTTTAAAAGAATAAAAATATGTTTTTTTACAGCTTTTGGGCGATCTTTTTCGGTTTGTTACAGAAATGTCACATGGGGCTACAAGGGGTTAACAATATTCCTGACACACCAACCCCTTATATTTTAGAAAAAGAAGGTGCAATAAAGAGGAGACCCTTAGTAAAACATTAAGCTCTTCAAATACCTCTGTTAAAAAATATTTCTAATATTTTTTATTCATATTAAGAACATACAAACATTTTGGAAAGAAAGAGCGTGTTTCTAATTATTTTTCCACCACTGTATGTATTTAACCAGCCGGAATAAACAACAAAAATAAAGCGTAATAAAAATCGTTTAAATAGCAGTTAGAAATGTAATTTAATTTTTGCTATATGCATAAATATATATATATAGTCCATACCAACTTTACATAAAAAATATTCTTAAACAAATTTTCATCTTTAAGCTTTCAAGTGTACGTCTGGTAGTCACTCTTATTCCTCACTCTATATAGAAGCATCCCATCGAGCTTGTTTATTAAAAACAATCCTTTTCAATTTTTATCTAAAAGAATGTCATGCGATTTAACTTATCCATGCGCATGTATTATTATTGCATTCTTAAAATTATACAAAAAAAAAAATGTAAGTCGCATTAAAAATTCTCTCAATTTCTTTATTTTATTGTTTTGACATCATGTTAAAATGGAGAAATAAAGAAGCATGTTGAAATTTTAATGGGTGCATGGATGTTTGATCCCGAATAAATTGATTCAAATAATATTTAAAAATAATCAGTCTACTTTTTTTGTTTGTATTCAATAAAAGCTACTCGTGTGGAACCAAAATCAAACAGACTTTGGAAATCGATATTGAATAAAGATTGTAACCTTTGATAAATCCTCTTATATCAAATTAAAAGCTCATTTTGAGCACTTTTGATCCATATTTTTTGTAAAATGATTAATGGTTATGAAGTGTTATTTTCAGATTTATTTTCTTAGATTCTTGATGGCAGAGGGATTTGGGACTAAAAATAAGATATCCGGGTAATGTAACCCATTCTTCGAAGTTCAAATATTTTTATTCCCTCAATAGGGTATCATATAAATATCATAAAAAGCATATGAACTCAAATAAATATTTTAACTTTTTTTTTATTTTAAATCGAAAAATACTTTATGCTAGAAACAGAAGAACAATAAATTTACTGAAAAATATTTCCACGAAACAAGTAAATGCCAAACAATAAAAAAAACTCTTCTTTTATTATGCAAATAATGCAGGAAATATTTTGCAGTATAATTTATTGTCGTCTGTATTAAAGATTTTTTTTAAAGTTAGAAATATGAAAATTCCTCTTATTTCGTGGCTAACGACATACAAAGTAAAAAAGCTGAACACATCGAGCATTTTCAGTCAAATAAATCATAACCAAAAATTAACTAAGCCTGAAATATTCAGCATTGTTTGCATTTTTGACTAAGAGCCGTTCGAAACTTTTATATAAAAACTTTGAATGTTCATTGGAATTGGAACAGAACCATAAGGAAGTCTGTCATCAATGAGAACAATTAGACAAAATGCACGTGAAAACGATAAAGCTGCATATTTTATTCATGACGGCGGTTTCAAAATGGTGGTCAGAATAAGCATTTGAATAGAGTTTTCTTTTTAAAAAGTGTATGAGTTAGAAATTTGGCTAATTTGATAACGAAAATTTTATTCTGAAGTTCTTGTAAACGACCAAGCTAAATTCAACAAAGAAAATTATTACAAAATCCATAAAATTAAAATCTTACAACATTTTGAAAATAAAAATACATTTTTGCATTGAAAAATCAGTATTTTAAAAAATAGTAATCCTGAACAAGTTTAAGGTTACCTAAACTAAAATGACGACAAAAACTAAAAATAAGGCTTTGTTCCTGAAGGCCTCAGCAATAATAATCCGTTTTAACCAAAATCGGATTAGCTTCTTTTTTCGTGATATCATCCGTAAACGTGTTTTTTTCGTGAAAAATTCATATCAACGCAAGGCTCGAGTACGATAACATAAGCGCCGAGAATTGAAAACGTTTTTTTGTAGAGGTATTCAATACAATCAGGCGAGAGGGGCAATTTTTTAAGACTACTAAACAAAATTATTAAAAAACAACAGCAACACTCTTACAGTTTTAAATGAAACTTTTTTCAAAATTTAAAATTGTACACTTAATTTGAGTTTTCAAATCAAGTTATTTTAACAATTATTGTGAAAAATAAGTTTAAAAAATACATTAAATACTGTGTTTGCTAAGCCTATGAATTTCAATACGGTATAAATTGATGAATTATATTACTTCAATGAATTCCTTATCAAATACGGATTATTATTGCTAAGGCCTTCAGGAACAAAGCCTCATTTTTAGTTTTTGTCGTCATTTTAGGTCAACCTTAAACTTGTTCAGGATCACTGTGCAAATGGTTTAAAACGGTGTTTAAGTAATTTTTAAAAAAATTTTTTGTTTTCATTTTTACCTTATTTGCGAAATTCCTTTAAAATCAATTTTTTTGTTTTCCTTAATTATTTTTATTTTCATGTAAAGCTACAACATAAGAGCAACTTTTAAAAATAAAAACGTAGGCTTTCGATAAAAAAATAGTTTAAAAATTATTATTACATAGTTATATTAAACATTCGGCTTTAATTAGTAATTTATAAAATTTGTAACGAACGGGTTAACGAATTTATCTCTGCAATCAATAATCCTAAAAAAAAAACAACAAAACTAAAACTAAAAGATTTCTAAATTTTTGTTTCCTAACATAACTATCATTAACACTACGTTCGTTTTCACTTATTTACAGCCTAACAAATAAAACCTAAAAGAATTAAAGTTTTTTTTATAGCCTTTCATTTTTGTTTAATAGTTTATACATATAGCTTCTATTTAGATGGCTGTAAGCTGCTATATCCGCTTATGATATCTCAGTTTTGAAAAATTAAGGAGAATTTTTAAGATGTGGATCACTGTGGTGTATACGCGTGTTTTTGCAAATGCAAAATAACTTTTTCTCTAACAGTAGTATGTTTTTCAAAAACGAAGGCTAATAGAGTGTTTTTTAATTTAAGATTCGAGTACCACTCAAACATTAGGTTAAGTTATGTTAGTATTTATCCTATTAACGATTTCTCGAGCAATGAAAGAGATATCACAATGATTTAAAGAATTTTTGGAAGAAAAAAAAAACAGTTTTTATAGAAATTGTTACAAATAATGTTGAAATAAATTACCACACATTAAAGCACTACCTTAAAAGCAGTCAAAATTACATGTTTTCTTTTTTCATTTTATAACGGTAATTTTTCATAAACGGAGAAAAATTGTCTTGACCTCGGATTCGAGTTCAACCTCATAATTAAGTTAAAAAATTCAATTTAAAATAAAAAAGTTTTTACAGAATTTTTTCTAAAATTTGTTTGTCTATTCATAAAAAAAAATAAGCAAAAAAGTCACGATATTGGATCATTTTACCTTATGTAAACTTTTATGTCTCGAAAACAAAAAATAAACAAATACATAAATAAAACACGACACAAATTCAACAAAGTTCAAATATGGGTTACACTTTAGTGTTATATGATTTCTGATTTCAGGATATTTACTTTATTTAAAGGGTCTACCGGAAGTAAAACCCTCAATTTACTTCAAGCTGCCATGGAAATCAAAATGGAATATCATAGTGCACGTGCTGAATTTTAAACAAAATGTGAATCCGACCCAATCTGTGGAGTGTTATTATAATTTTAAAGCATATTTTATTTGTATTATGTAATTCGGACAATAATAAATATACAATAAATATTTGAGTATGATAATGTTGAATTGGCAGATGTTGACTCGTGCGATATGAATATTAAATACTTATAATTATCCCAGATGAGGACAATAATTTAAATAAAATTAATTTAAAAAAAAAGAAACCTACAACAAAAATTTTACAAAACAAAATATTTTTGGCTGAATTGAAGATCTAGCAAGACATATCAAAGACATACATATGATTTTTTTTATCAAAGCTCAATTAAAACAATTCACCCTTTTGTTCTTGTGAATGGGGACGTGTTTGGTTATTCTCTTAAAATAAATCTTTTATATTCATAGTGCTTTATTGTATTTATAACACAATGAGAGGTATTTCATTTGAACTCAAAGCCAGTACACGGATATAAAGGATAGGATTGCATTTGAATAAATAAAAGTATTTATCTTGGATAAAATGCACTTTAAAATCTTTTAGCATTCCATTAAATTTATTTGCAGGGGGAATCTGTTTCTAAGAAGTCTTTGCTATCTTATCATTTAATTCTTGGGAAAAAATATGTTTCATTTGCTTTTTATTAAATAAGACAGAAATTCAACAAAATGGAAAAAGGATATAATAGCTCTTAGCCAAAGTTCACATTAAAAATCGTTCTATTTTTTTTTTTTCAGTTATCAAGATGTTTTGTTTTAAAGTTAGATACCAGCTGAAAAAAAAAAAATAAATAAAAAAAAGGTTAATGGTGATCCACTCCAGAAAGTTTTCACCCACTTGGAAACTTTATCCCTTTCAGTTATTTTTTTAAAATTATTCTCATAATATAAGTGAAACTTACAAATGAATCTCAAAATTTAAGCATCTCATCATTTATATTTCCAGGAATATAAAATTGACAAATTTTGGTTTTTTGTTTAGGCATTTGTTTTAAGTTAAAAATATCTTATGATTTTTTTCTCATTTTTTTTCACTTAAACATTAATTTACGAATATAAAAAGAAAACGAAAATATCTCTCGTCGGTTAATTCTGCATTTTTTTAATCATGATTTATTTCCTCAAACTCTTAAAAAACTAGGACAAAAGTACTAGTCCTATACAAATCTCATCCTTTTTTTTTTGAATAAATATAATAATATTGGCTGACTTGAACTTTAAAGGTTCTGATAGAGATAGATAAACACAATTTAATGCCAAGTTCAGTGATTTTTTTAAAGATACGATCTCAATATTCTCTAATAGAATTATCTACATATCATTGAATCTGGTTAAGCCTTTTTTTATTCTATTAAAGTGAATGAGTAGAGTATACTTGTGCCTGCCAATCTTTTGAAATATAAAAAAAAACACCTTTTTTCAATTAGGCTAATGTTTGATGATGCGTTAAAGTAGAATGTATATTTATTGAACATCTTGTAGGATTTGGATAACGTAAGGTACTTATGTAGTTGGTATCCTTAGAGATTATGTATTTCGTTCAAATCAGCAAACATGATACAAACCTACTGTTTTACTTAATTACATCGAAACTTAACCAGAGGTGATTTGTTTGACTCCTATAAACATGTGTTTTTGTACATATGTACATTAAATGCATGTTCATCTGTTCCATAGTAGCTCCTGAACTATTAATCGAAATTCGAAAAATAAGGAATCATCGGAAGCGGCTTGCTTGTCCCATAGTTAAAGGCTATTTGAAGGTGCATAAAATAAAATGATGTGCCATCTAGAGAAAAAAGTTGTGAAAATTTTTAAAATTATCTTTTAAAGAAGAGCGGCACTCCTTATACTTTATCATGAAACTTAAACCCCAAAAAAAATAAAACAAGTTCAATAAATAAAACAACTACCTAATGGTTCTTATTGTAGACTTTTTATTTTTTACTAATAGTTATTTTTTTTAAAAGAATGCACTTATAATTTTTTCTTACGATTTTTTTTTAATGATTTTTATTTTTAAATTAAAGCCCGAAATTCTCGGACCGAAAGGTAGCGTTAAATTTCGAGAGTTATTTCTTATAGATTAAAATATGTGTATATATATTATTGTATGGGTCAATATAGTATAACTAAAATTTCACAAAAATATGCAAGTCAGTCAAGTCAAGTCAGTAAAAAAACATTTAAAAAAAATATCAATTCATTCAGTCCAGGACTTTGTATGACAAAGCTTTGACAAAGTCACCATGTCATTTTGATATGTCACCATTTCGCCAAGTCGCTCCGTCCATATGTCGCCAATTCGCTGTGTCACCATGACGATATGTCATGTCTTGTCATGTCATGTCTTTTTGTTAGTAACTTAATCGATTTTTTTGTGGAATTTGAAATGGTTCAAAGACACTTTTCATAGTTCATCTTTGAAGAAAATCCCAAACAAATCAAAAGTTCTTCAGATTTGTGAAAAAATGTCATATTGTCTTAACCTTGCGAGAAGAACCCGGACTTTGACCGACTATAAAATTGAATTTAACTTAATTAAAATCATTTTTTAGATAATTTCATTGTGAATAAGTCTGTCCTTTGTCATTTTTGGTTTGAATGAGTAAAAATGGAGTTATGAAATAAGAACGGCATCGACCTCTTTTCCAAGATGGCGGCTGTTCCCGATGTCCTATCATCCCAAAAAATTCACTTTTACGATAAAGACACACAGAAAAAAATATGACCCGCTAAAAACTAACAGATTGCCATATTGTTTTACCGTCCATACATTTCATAAGGAAATCTTATTAAAATCAACGATTAATAAGATTTTTTTAAGGAGATTTCTTATTATTTTTATAGAGAAAATCTTATAAAATTTGACTGAAAAGTTGATTTTTTTTTCAACTTAGCACTAGAACAAAAATTACATGGCAGGTTGGTTCAGGTGGTAAGGTGGGTGACTAATGATTTGAAGTCTAAAGTTCGATTCCCAGCCTGCCTGGTCATCGTTTTTTTTATTTTTTTTTTGCAGATTTTAAAACAATAAGGAAAACCCGATTGTTTTAATAAGGTTTCCTTCTTGGATGAAAACCATAGAGACATCTTATTGTTTTTGTTCTATTTTATGTGGTCTATTTTTCTCTGTGCATACACCCAAACACGTTCCATGAAAAAAAATTGTCCAATTTGTTACCAATTAATACGATTTTATAGAGTTTTAAAAACTTGCTTTTAACTAAAAAAGTCAAAAATGTAGAAAAAGTGCTAATTTTTGAATAGGTACATTTAAGTTGTTTCTAGACAAAAAAAATTAAAAATTGCATATTATCAAGGGATTTTACCTCTACTCATTTGTACAAAGTTTGGACGATCCGGCTACATATACAAAATGCCCCTTGATTTAGTAAAAAAAATAAAATCGTCAATTTTTTAACTTTTTTTTCTTTGATTTTAGGTTAGAAAATAATTTTTAAAAATTGCTAACCATCTTAACTTGGCAGAAAATTTAATTTGCTATGAAAAGTGTTTTTAAACCATTTCAAAGCTAGGCTTGGTTTTCGAGTTAAATCAAAAAAACTGAAAACCGGCCAGTGTTGCCGTTTTCTCAGAAATGCACCAATGGATTTAGTAGCACTTTTGGCTGGAGTATTCTTTTATGCGAAGGAATCATATTCAGAAATAAAAACTTTTGAACGAATTTGTTCCATTCAAAAGGGTCTATTCGATAGACTATTTAGGATATTACGATTTCGATACAATTTTCAGGAATTCTCAATTAGTCTTTTTGTCTTTGAATTAGACACAACCTTGACTGATGGTTGGCTCGAATAAAAATGTGCTGAATATAAATTCAGTTTGAAAAAATGTGACTCAGTTTCTAAAATTTCGAAAAAAAAGAATAGATGGTAGCTAATTTATCACAGGATTCTATTTCATTTATCATAATTCATCTCCAAATTCATATAAAATATATTTATCGAAAAAAAAACATTCAGATTTTATATTCGTTTCTAAATTCACATTTATCTTGGACAGATGTAGACCAGAACAACATATGGTTACCTATAGTTAAATTTTCCTTTTTTACACTGTCCCATGGGGATTCAAAAACAGATTCGATATCGCCTTAAAAAATTGAGTCCCTTTAGTTTTCAATCATTCCTTTAACACATACACCATATCCATCCATTTTATTTCATTTTTGTTCTTTAAAAATATAAAATTATTTTAAAATTGTCGAAAGATAAGCACGTATTCACTCTTCTTAAAAAATATTATTTTGAAAAGAAAAAGAGAACAAGAAAACATATATGCAGTAATTCTTTATGAAGTCTTATAGAATAATGAAATTCATTTAAACTTGGACCATGTACCTACAAGATTCTTGTTCCTTTATTTTTTGCATTTCTTTCAAAATGCCAAAAGCCTTAATTAGCCAGGTTCTTTTGTTTGAACAATACATTCCATGCCAGTTCATAATTCGTTTTTTTATTTTCTTTTTTCCCGTGTAATACAAGTAAAACTCAAAGAGTTTCTGGGTACATGAAAATCCAGGATACTCGTTGGCTTAATTAAAAAAAAATATTATACCTTTTGGTGTAGTTAGTCAATTAGTCACTCTATGGCTTCAAAATTAAAAAAAAAAAAAATAATAACGAAATAAAATAAAACGAATATAACACATGAGTGTTCGTGTAATTTTTTTCTTTGTTTTGTGATTTTGAAAAAAAGGAAATGAAAAACTTAACATGCTTCAAAAAAGTACCTACAGGTCTTTTTTATTTTATAAAAGAGATCTTTTGAATTTCTAAAAAGGTTAAAATATTATGTTATTCTATGAAAAAAATACATTTAATTAATGCAATAAACAACTTGAAACGGAAAAAAATTTCTAGATACAAGGGTCACGAAAATCTAAAACATACTTGGATTGCATATAACAGTTTTTGTTCGTTAGTAATTTTGCTTAAAGCATAAAGATATTTTAAGGATAAGTTAGTATTTTATTTTTAGAAAATTGTAACTTATTAGTTTTCAATACCATCCGCATATCTTCAAGGCTACACAAAATATTTTTTAGTCTGCTAGCAACTAAAAATAGATTTCTTTGTCCAACCTTCGAAAAATTTATTCCTCAAGGCTCAGGCATTGAACTTTAAACATATTTTTGGTTTTGAAATTCAAAACATTCAATAAAGAAATATTGTAATGCAATTGAGAGAGTAAAAGTATGTTATTCAAGATAACAACGACGACGACTACCATTTTTATTTGTAACAAAATCTACACATTTTCTCTTTCCTTCTACATATATTTCACAAATCTCATCCAAATCTCAACCTTCCGACAAAAAAAATCCCGTAGGCAAATAAGCTCGTTGTTATCTTCTATAATCCATACAATAATCTACATACCATCGTTTTTAGTCTTTTGAGGAACTCCACACTGATATGATTTTTATGTCAGTCGTTATGTGTAGGTGTCGTCATTTTGGAATAGTCCATTCATTTTTTTGTTCATAGCACATCTTTGAATTCAATGTCTAGGTCTCGGCTTATGTCCTCGTGATTGAAGTGGGTGCTTGCTTATACTTATTTGTGTTTTTGATGACAAGAATATAGAAAATAAATGAAAGCCATAAAATTGCAAAAGTCTAAGATAAAAATTCAATAAGATTTATGTAGGTCAAAAAATATTACATTCCTATCTTTCGAATTTTACATATAACATTTGCCTTTAGGTACACTCCTTGACATCGATTTTTTAACAAAATTGACAGGCTAGAAAACAATCAACTTCTTTCTATTTGAAACTTATGTCGTTTTCGATTGGTTTCACTCGAGGATTCACTCGTTCTGAAATCCAATAAAACGGTTTGAAACGCTTCCACTCAATTCTGTTATTTTGCGTTTGTGTAAAATTTTAAATGTCAAAAATTTGAATTAATTTTTTTTCTGGCAAACTAGTGACATGGTATTAAAGTTGTAAAACTATAATTATGAGGACGACGACCAAGGAGATGATGGTAATAAATTATTCCATCGCTTTAATGGATTCATTTCTATTTTTAATGAATTTCAATTTCAGAAAACAATTTATTCTTGAATTAAAAAAAAAAAAAAAACACACTGATTGAGTTTTTTTTTGGCAATTGAATATTTATGTATTAGTACTTTTTGAGTGGATTCTGATTTGAAATCGAGAAGAGAATGGGCACGTTCAGGAAATATTAGGGGCTAGATATTTAGGCAACGTCATTTTCTGAACGGAAATTTGAGTAAAATGCCTATAAATTAGTTTGGATATGATGCTATTGTCAAATTTCGAATTTTACTTAAGTATTTTACCGATCGCATGGGGAAGACACCAAATTTCACTTAACTTTAATGAATAAATAATATTAATTATAACCGATAATGCACTTTTTACTCGTTTTTCACACAAATAAATCCAATTTTGCTAAATTAATTCGTTAATTAAAAACAATCTGCTGTCATGTTGACAAGAAAAACTTTCCTAAATTTTTAGGGAACATTTTCTTGCCTAACTTTCCAGTTAGCTTTCCAATAAAATTGCCTAAATTGGAAAGATTTTTTTTGACAGCTGACCAATCAGAGACCGAGAAATTACCTAAATATTTAGTGCCTAACGTTTCTGAACCTGCCCAATTTCTCTTCTCAGAATCGTTCTAGCTGTCATTTTTATGCCAATAAAATAGTTTCAGAAGCCTTCTGAATGCTTCCGGACGCTTCTGGACGTCCAATCGAAAACGACATTAATGAAATATTTTTATGTGATGTATTTCAAATATTTTTTTTCAGTTCGAAATAGGTAAAGTTAAAATTTGAATGACAAGACAGTACCTATAGTTCCCAAGATATAAGTGAAAAATATGTATTACGAAGACCACTATAAACACATTTCTCAGAAACAAATCCTTAAAGCCAATTTGTGTGAATTTTTTTAATTTTTAAGCAAAATTATTACTTAGTGTGCACACTACAAATGCACAGGCTATTAATATTTTTGTATAGAATTTTACTAAATGACCCTCAACTTTTAGTTGACTACTGAGCTTTGGATATTGTCAAAATGAACCGATTTTCTAAAAAACTATATTTCAGACAATATTTTTGACTCTTTTGACCGAAACTCCGTTAAAACGGAAAATAAAAAAAAAATACTAAATGGCGTTTCGAGATTTTGTCAAGACATAGCGGTGTGCGTCCTTTTTACTTGTGATATAGGAACTACATATAAGGAAAGTTTAGGATTCGTAAAAACTCGAGGTTACAATGAGGAATGACACTACGATGATACAGAATAGCAAAAAAGTCTCTTCAGACCAAACCGTTGAAGCAATTGGCTTCAAACTTGGAAGTTAAGTAGTTTAGTTAAATCCATATAGGGGAAATTTTTTTATAGGATCAAAATTAACGGAACTTGCCATATGACCAAAATGAAAAAAGTTGTGTTTCTCAACGATTTTTCTAACGATTTTGATTAAAATAACTACATCTACTATGGCAAATAAGTGCTTACTTTTGAAATTTAAAAAAAAATATTTGAACCGTTTTCTTGATTTCTGATTTTCAACGAAAATGTATGTATGTACAAAAGCGTTTTGATAATCTGAATTTAAAAATTAAGAAAAATTTTCAAAAAATGAATTTTAGATATTTTAAAATATATTAGGTATATTTTTTTATGAAAAATCAATATTTTCAAAACGGGTTACAGAATTTCTTTATTAAAGCTTTATTTTTATATGTGTATTAATTATTTCTTTACAATTGCATACCAATTTTTTTGCTTTTATAAAATCGTTGAAAACTTTTATGCATTGTACAAAAAATTATTTTTTAGTGAAACTACAAAATTGTTTTCGTACTTTTCAAATTCGAGTTTTAATACTTTCCTACTTCTTAAGAAATTTTAACCATAAGATCAAGTAAGTTTATGTAAATAGGTACATATTTTGTCGAAAAAAACGATAGCCGTTTTGTAAAAATTGGTTCATTCTGAAGGCGGCTATCCAAAGTTCAGCAGTCAAATTGTGTGCAAAGTTCAGTGCAGTTTTAAATATTAATTTTTTTCATGTTCTTAATTTTTTCTACGTCGAAAAATGTATGAGATAATATTCTTGTTTTTGATTCGTTTTCAAATCATAACGGGTTTTTTGATTTTGAAAATAGTTTCCCGAGAAACGATATTCCGTAACTAAACCGGAAAAACAATTCCTAGTAATACTCAAGCCAAGAAACAGTTCAGTTCACAATCAACCTCAGCCAACCAGTTCTTTTATCAACAGAGATAACAACATCAACCAATAAAGACTTACATAACGTTCAAATGTTTTAAAGAGACGTCAACCACATTGAAGGAATAGACAAGAGGAAGCATAATATCAACTATTATAGACATTGCCAAAAACCATCATTTGATATTTTGGAATTCATATTTTAATGAATTTCTCACATGATTTACGGAATTGTTATTTTCTAGCTTCCAATTTTTAAATTTTTATAGAATCACCCAGGAGGCAGTTAAATTTCACAACAAGTTACTCCAATAACGTCCTTCGATAACCTACATTGTTAATAGTTAAACACTTTAACCTTGAATTTCAAATGCCTACGAAAATCAACTCAATCGAATAACATGGAGTGTAATTTTAAATCTGATAGATAAACATGCACAGCACATGTATACATGTGAATATGGCTGTAGGTCACATACATAAGCCAAGAGTCCTTTTTTGAAGGTTAGATTATATTTAAAACATGTAGGCTGGAATTCTTTTTTTTATTCCATTGGGCATATTGTGGCCAATATTATTTATGATTTATTTTTTTTTTTTTAATAATTCAAATGACCACCACTATAATTTAGGGTCAAGCATATAGCAAGTTTTTTTTTAATAAAATAGTTTCAATCTTGTTTCTGCGTTGCAAAAAATTGTAGGAAAAAAAAATACAAGAGGATATGAAATATTACGTGATTTTTTTTTTCTTTTTCAAAGCCACATGAAGTTGTATAACCCACTCATTGCGTTCTGGGGCCTGGCCATGATGTGGATCCTTCTTTCTATTGAAATTTAAATTTTTTGTAGATTTAGTTTTTCCCCGAAAATTCTGCACAAATGCACAGGCATAGGCCTACAATCAATTCAACCGAATAAAAACTTGAGCGGATTTTTTTTAGTAAATTGGGTATATGCTCTGCACTTAATCTCATCTAGTTTTAAAGATTGAATTTTTTTTTACAATTTTTTTTTGTTAGAAAATTCTCTTCCATGTTCTATTCCAATTTATTATTTTTAGAGAGAAGACAAAAACAAAAGACAATGTATAGACTTGATTGTAATAATGTAATTTATCACGATTGGATGGATTTTTTCTTAACAATGTTCGTAGGAATTTTTCTGGCAATAAATTTTGATTTTTTTTTATTTCTTTACCTTGAACTCTGTAGGTATTTTTCTGAATTTCATGAGCACATTTAGATGATTTTACTTTCATTAACACTAACAATAATAAAGTACTTGTATATCACATAAACAAGATTTACATGTTTTTTTTTTTTATTTTTTATTTTCATGGTATACCGGCAACATTATTAACACATATTTTTCTTGTATACAAAGTCATTCATGCACTTCTTGCTATAGACATACTGTCAATAAGCAATGACACTTGATTACTACCTGTAATAATAAAATAGCTGTCTCGAGACTTTTCATCAAACAAGAAAAATGCCTTGTCTTCAATTATAACCTTTTAAGTCGTATAAGATTAAATAATTGCATTCAGAATTATTGTAGGTTAGGGTAAAGTGGGGCATTATAAAGTGGCATGTGGAATAGAATACATTAAATATTTTTCAGAGTTATAGGTCATTATTGATTTAAGTTTTGCCATTTTTTGAAATAATTACTTCTCAGAACATTTTTAAAGATTTACATATTTTTGAGATCATTTGATAATTATAGTAAAACAAAGACATCGTTACTCGTCTTAAATTTAATATTTTGTTTTTAAATTAGTAAAATAATAAACTTACATTTAAAATTTCATGAAAATCGAGTCTTGAATGGTCTTGACAGTAACAAGTCATTAAATTGATTGCAAGATGTTATTTTGTTTGTGTATTATCCAATTAACTTCCATCCACTATAATATTTGATTTTTCAAAAAGCTAATTTTTATTTTATTTTGACATTATTTTCCAATAACTTCCGATTTTATTTGTTTGGTTGTTTATGATTTATTTACTTTCATTAAGTGATAATTGAATCATTTATTTTCAAAACATGATAAGTCCATGATTTTAAATTTTGCAGGAGAAGAAAAAAACGTTCTATTTTCTTTTGATGTGTGTAGCAAAATTTATAAAAAATATATTCTGTAGAACTTTTGCCTAGGTACAAAATACCGTTTCGTTTTTAATTTTTGTAGAGATAGTTCAAAAGATAAAAAATAAAAACGATTTTGGACTTATCATACTTTGAAAATAAACGGATTTGAAATTAGTTTTAAAATGGGTACACAATTTTGCTTTCATCCCCAGTCTATCACAAAATTGTATTTGAGATTAAAATATAATGTCCGGAGTGCTTCTTTAACTTTAAAGACTCTTTAAACTTAAGATTTTCAGCCAGCAGCTTATAATAGCATTTACACATAAAAAAGCTGTTGTTTATTTTCAAAAGATGATAAGTCCGGGACTTATCCTGTTTTTGATACTGAAAAAATATTTCGCTTAGCTGTAAAATCGGATATAGATGGAGTAGATACTTCATTATTTTGAAGATAGACGTGGTTATCTCTAGAGTAACAATTTAGTCAAAAAAAAGGAATTTTGAGAAAAGTTGACTTATCATGTTTTGAAAATACATGATTCAATTTCAAACTACAATAAACAATCAACAGCTTCAAAGCAAACAAATATTTTGGGTCTGATGGCATCATTCCTCTGAAGTTCAAATGGATTCATATTAAAATTTGTCTATTCTGGATGCTGCCTCTGCATCCAGGGGCGTATACAGGATTTCTTCTTGGGGGGGGTAAGGTCATGCCAAATTTTTTTGATAGTAGGCATAAACTTGAAAATGTGTTATTTGAATTAAAAATATTAAAGTTTGTTCGTTTTGCATTTTGAATCGAACAGCTCCGAAGGGTTGTAAGAATAACCAAACAAAAACGTTGTGTGATTCGTTTGCTTTTGTTTAGGGTTTAGCCTTAAGTCTGACCAAGTAAGACCATCCTGTCCTTAAAGTACAGTGTAATGTATAGGGATAGGATTTTCATGCACTTAAAAACGAAAAATATGCGCTTAAAATATGCGCAATTGGGTTTTCTTTAATAAAAAATAAATAAAATTGCCGAAAATTTAAATTTAAATTTAATCCAAATTATCATTTGATCGTGTTTTTTATAAGTTTGGACAACGTTGGTTTTTCAGTTTTGCACAGCATTTGCTTACGTTTTTGACTTCTTTCCAATTGACTTTCAGTCACTTTTAGTCCAAAATTTCAAGCGTGTAATTTCGTTATTTTTGCCAATTTTCACGAAAATATGCACGAAAAACATGCATTTATTTCCAAAATATGTCAAAATATGCAAAAAAAAAACTAACAATTGATTGCCATTTTGAAGGAAATCTCCTGATTCGTATACTATACATAATTCGTTGCCATGCTCCCAAGGTCTTCCTAAAAAAAACATGCATTTGCATGTAAACCCGACCCCTAGTAATGTACAAGTCCTTCGATTGAATAATTTGCCTTTAAACAACCCATTTAATCAACGCATTGTTTTTCGCTAGTCCAGAATTATTTTACAAGTTAAAATTAAAATCATTTTTTTTTTAATAACACTGGTAACTTTCGAATTAATTGTCTTCCTAACCTCAGGCAAACAAATAGCAAAGTTTTGCAAAAAAAAAAATTTTAAATTGCATTTTCAAATGCAATTGTTTTAAAATTTTGTTTAAAAATTCTACGCGAATTTGTGTTTCCTTTAGGACTAGGGGGTTACAGGATTCAAATACCTCTGTCAAAATAGTAAAGACAAAACGATATTTTTGGAGTAACAGAAGATATTAAACAAAATTATGCTAGTTTAAGGGTAGATATCTTTTCGAAATTTCAAACGGCAATACTAATTAAAGAAATGCTTTAGCTAACTTACTAAGGATTTTACAATGTTCTGCTCTGTTTTCGTCAGCTTTCAGGTATTTATCAGCGGTTTAAAATATAAAACATATTCAGTTATATTTATTAGATTTTCTTACCTAAATTGATTTTCGAAGGTTATTTTAAGTGACCCAAAGTTGCTTAAATATTTAATTTGCCTTTAGATAAGGTTGCTTATATTCTTATCTATTACACAGGTCAATTTGAAATTTGTGCTTGGGTTGTGATTATGAAATTATGATAGATATATTGATACTCATCTGGAAAACATTTTTTTTTTTTTTAATCTTCTTTTGAAGTCAGCAGAGCAATTTCCAAAATCTGTCTTTTACAAAAATTGTCGGGCGTAATTTTCGCAAAAACTCGAGAACGTCTTAACCGATTTGGCTGATTTTTGTTTTGTTTTCTTCATTTTAATGCTGTTTTCACATTCATATTCAGAAAAATAAAAAAAAGAAGAAAATTAAGAAGAAAAAAAAAAATTAAATCGAAATTTTCGTTTTGTTCGAATTTTTGTCAAATGGAAGCTTGAGGCATTATTTGATACTTTATATTTTCAATATTTATGGTAAAAGTAATTCACTGTGATGGTATTTTTAACATACAAAAATAACTGTATCCAAACTAGTTCATATTGAAATTCTTTATTTATTGAAACATTAAATTTATGTGTTTGCATAGTATTTTTATTAATTTGTTGCATATAAAGGGTGTCTAGAAAGTAATGGATCAAACGAAACTTAAGATCTCTCAGAATTTGGTAACTTGTTCAGCCTTCCTTACGGTTTTCGATTAAATATGCAGTTCTTGTGAAATTTGCCTACTTTGCAACAGTATATTGCTTCCTCTGCCCATAATTGATTTTTGTTTTTAACAATACTTTCATGACCCCGTGACCCCCCCCCCCCCCCCCCCTGTATACGCCGTTGTCTGCATCTTCATATTTTTGGTACGGAGACTTGACATGCGACTTTCTGTCTACTCAAATGACTTTTGTAAATGCCCTATAGCTTAGTAGGAGTAGAAAACAATGCTTCAGCTTCTATGAATTTGTTCTGTTCTATCTCAAAGACAGAGATTCCATTTAAGAGACTTTTATTACAATAATTACTAGTTGCTTTTGGGTTTTTACTTTAGGACCATTTATGGTCTTGTATGCATTGACAGTTTTTTGTGTTTTGCAAAGAAGATTACCTACAAAATAATAAGTTGTCATACTCATTACATTAATGCCTCATTGAGTTCTTTGGGAAGGCGTTATTTTACTTTTAAAAGAAATCATAAAAACAATTTGAGAATAGATAGAACCGTTCAATAATTCTTTATTAATAAAAATGTTCGAATACAAAATATATAAAAAAAAAAATTGGTGCTCCATTTTGAAGGAAATATCAATCAACATTTAAAAACGATTTTTCGAAAAAAAACCCTTTTCAGAAAATTAATTAAAAAAAAAAAAACATCAAATATTAAAAAAAAAATTACATAAAATGTGTGTTTTTTGAAAATTGTACAAGAGTTTAAAATATTAAAATCGGTCTTATATAGAAATACTTTTTTTGCATTCTCTGTCATCGTATTGTCATGTCTGATTGTTATCTCGAATTCGAGCAAGTACAATTGTCGGGAATAGGCCTATGTGGACCAGAAAATTAATGAAGATATTCTGAATTGTTGATGTGTATCCAAAACTTAAAAATTTTAAAAGAATTGAAAAACTAATAGACAAATATGTCAAACAAATGCAGATTTAGTAATTTTAAGCAGTTATTTTTAGAGTTTTTGCTCATATTGATAAAAGGGCTTAGATAAGTTACTTTTAAAAACCAAAGCATCGGCTTCTGAGAAAATTATTAAAAAATAAAATATTTTTAATTATTTGAATGAATTTGAAGAGCCTTTTGCATTAAAGTTCGCAGAGAGGAAAAAGTAGAGAATAAGATGTTATGTTCAACATAAAGTATTTAAGTTTCGATTCAGCAAATGGCCCTAAACAACATAAAGTTATTCCAAAGATTTCAAAATGATAAAATTTGAAAACTTTTTCTATTTTTAATAAATTTTCTAAATAATTTTGTATGCATAGTTAGCAAGTAGGAGTTAGCCGGTTTGTGCTCTAAGCTGACGGAAGAGTAGGTACATACATATTCATTTTTAACAAAAAAAAAAAAATATATATAAAAAAATCTATTATAATCATAGTTTTAAAAATATGGTTTTAAATAAATTACTCGCAACAATAAACAATCAACCATTTGCCATAACCTTACGGTCCTGAAAGCGTTAATTTTACTAACCCGCACCTCCCGGTTAGACTTTAAAAATAGGTGACATCAAATATTCTGACATTTTCGCCCTAAAACCTTAGCATTCAATTTTAAATTGAATTCATACTTAACCTTTAGGATTTTGTGTGAAATGCCATTTTTCAAGTGAAACTCCCAATGGGGCTGAATATTTACGAGTAGCTCAACAAAAAAATTCGAGAGAAATTGTTTGTGCGCAATCAATACCATTGATTGCCTTCTATGTTCTTCTATGATTAAAGGAGTTCTCCAGATTTTCGACAAAATCAAGAGCGACTTAGAAATAGCGAAATGGAGAGTCACACAATTTTTTTTTAAGAAGTTTGAATTTGTTTTTTTTTTTTTTGCGAACAAAGGACTTAAGAGACAAGAGAAAATAAACTGCTTTATTAGAGTGGATGCAAACCATGAGCTCCCTCTACATCCTTTGAGACGAGTGGAGCCCAATTGAAGAACTGGACTCCACTCGTAGAGATGATTCAACTCTTTTATGGCTCTGTAAAGGGACAATCGCTTGTTACCTGAAAACTTAAAAAAAACTTATGGTACAAATTTTCTTGACCGTTGTTTATCATTTCTTAATAAATTTAAAAATAAATAAGATTTTTTTCTAGCAGCTCTAGTTTTTAAATTATTCATACATGAAAAGGCATTCATACAACTTTATATGTATTTATATTCAAACTTGTTGAATTCAACTTATGCTCATAAAAAGTCATAAAGTTACACACATCATTATTAAAAACCAATATCTCTGTGATTGAATTATCAACTTTATATTTATATTCAAAGTCAATATTTAGCATTGACAAGAAATTTTTTTAAACACAAACTTTTGCCCCAAGGTCAAATAAGTTTTGAATACAAACTGCTGGGCTGAGTTCCCAATAAAAAAAAACTTGTTTACCTTTATATCAATTTGAATACATAGGAAGTGTTTGAATTTTCATCCTCCTCACGCAAAATAACTTTGCAACAAGGACAAAGATCTTTTCAGAAACAATTTTATCTTCCTTGGAAAAAAAAATGTGAGAAATTGGCAAATAATGTAAGCTCTCTGCGCTACCACATTTTTATTTAAATAAATTCAACTTACCTACAAGAGAAGGAATTTTATGTTAAGGAACTCTTTTGAAACCAGACTATGTTGGTAAATTGACTTAAATATTTTATAACTATACCGTAATGCTATTAGTGGCAAAAAAATACGAAGGTGAGTCTTCCAGGTTTTTTTTTTTTCCTTTGAAAAAGTCTTGTTAGTCAGTCAACCAAGTGCGGTTTCTTTGATATATAAATCTTTTATTTGGGGAAAAAAAAAATCACAACAAAATGAATCAAAATGTCTGTCTTTTGTAAAATTAAGTAAAACAATTGATAAATAGGTAAGGCTTTCAGAAAAAGAGAATATTGAATGTGTTCCAGAGAAGGATTCGAATAATTCTTGGGAATAAATCAGTTTGTCAACTACAAGACTTGGGTTTCATATAAAATTAAAGAGTTTGTTTATATAATTTGACTGATTAACTTATTTTCAATAATTAACAACACATCTTGAACAACTTTCTGTAGCACCTAAAGTGCACGAAAAGATTATTATGAATATGGGAGTAAGCCACAGTTGATTAACTGTTTCATTAAAGCAAATTAAATTTTAATTATTACTTGTGCCTTTTAATTGTGGTGACTCGTGACCTGGCTTACTTAAATTGTACTAAGGAATTTTCAATTTCATAGATTAATTATATTTAATGAGGTACAAATGATTTTATTTTATCAATTAAATTTATAACATCACTGTAATTTTCACTACATCAATTCAGCGAGTAGTTTTTTTGAAATAAGAAATAAAAAATAAATTCATTCGTAAATAAAATGAATCATTTTATGTTTTTAAAAAAATATTGGCGGAAAGATCTAGTTTTACAAAATCAAATACAAAATGAGATACAATTTTAGGCAATATTCTTATTGAAAAAAAAAAAAACATACAGTTGCAAGCAAAAAAAAAAGCAAACGAAAGAGGTTTAAAAAGTTTTGAACAAGAACTAAGTTACCAAATTGGGCATATTGAAACTGTTTTATTTTCATTAAACAGAGTCAATTTGTGAAATATTTTACTCCAAAACCATCATTTGGTCAAAAGTCTACCTAAATATGCGTTTTTAGACAAGCAAAAAATGCAAATGTTTTTATTGTTTGCATTTTTTTGCTGGCTACTGTATGCTTCAAAACTTTTAAAGCATGGAGGTTGTGAACTCCCAGGACACATGCCAAATAATCATAAACCAAGTAATAACGAAATATCTTCTTTCTGTGATATTCTGTGTCTGTTCAGGAATTAGCGAGCCATATCCTTGCTAAATGTTCCATGGACTTGAAGCAAATGCAAATAATTACTATTGCTATCAATAAAGCAAACAGAAATCTGAAAAAAAAAAAAAAATACTTCGAAATATATTCGGTCCTCTATCCCATTACGAATGGACCCCAGTGACAATTGAATATAGGACGAAGTCATAAAGTATGTGATTTTTGCCTTGTTGACTGATGGAAGCAGCATCTAAACTATAGAACGTGAACGATAAAAAATTGTCGTATTTAGTGGAGAGATTCTTTATCAACAAAAAACATAAAAATGAGTTAAATATGCAAGTAAGGAATTTATAGGAACACAGATTTTTTTCGTCCTCGAAAGAAAGTTCAATATATCCAATCCATATAAGCATTTTTCGTCTTAACAATTTTTTCTCCTATTAGTTTTTGTTTTTCCAAAATTCACGTGATATTTTTTTAGCTGGTTATTATGGATAAATATTTATCACCATTTTTTTATTAATATTTTTATTAATTTTAGGAAAATTCCGTCCAATGAACGTAAATGAATAATTTGTTAACTTTCTGTTGATTTAACTTCAGTGTTGGGATAACAGAATGTTGTTTTTTTTCAAAGAAATTTGTCAGTTCTTTTGGTCGTTAAATTTAAATTCCAAAAAAGAAAATTATCGAAAATAAATTATATTACACGAAATATTTATTTCTACAGTTCTGTTTTTTTTTTTTCTATTGTTTCCCATTCTGGATATTTTGGTTAATCTTTTGTGTATTACCTGTTTTTGTGGTCTATTATAAAAAAGAAACACGACGAAAGGCAATTAATATATTTTCAGCATATTTGGGATAAGTTATCGATTGGTTTTATTTGATTACTTTATTCAGAAAAAAAAAACAGGAGTAGGTACTTGTTTGCAAATTTATTATTTCACTTGGAATTTTGATGAAATTGAAACTGGAATAATGGAGAGTTTTTTTTTAAGAGTTTTTAGAAATGGGAAAGAAAATTTTGCGCATTAAGGTGAGAATATACTTTTTATCAGGGCCGGTTTTAGGGGGGGGGGGGGGCAGCCTGGGCCGTCGCACAGTGGGCCCATATGGCCTTAGGCGTCTCAAAAATCTGTAACTTTGTTGTCTTTTGTGATAATTGCTTCAAATTTGGAATATAATGCCTTTGATATCTAACGAATAATTCAACTTACTTTTTTTTGAAATTAAAATTGTTTTTAAGGTTTTAAAAATTAGTCAAAGTTCAAAAAGTTCGATTTTCGCTTGATTTGGGTATTTAAAAATATCTGTAATAATCTTTAATGTATCAGAAATCATTGAGCGTAGTTTTTTTTTTAATGCAAATTTTTTTTGAGCTTTGAAAAGCTAGGCAAAGTTCAAAAAGTACAATTTTGGCTCGACTATGGCGTTCCAAAAATCTGTCATTTCTTCGAGTCTTAAAATAATTAACTCAAATTAGGAATATATTACATGAAATGTTTAATAAATTATTTGACATACTGTTTTTTTTAGCTAATATTTTTATTTAAGTATTAAACGTTTATTCAAAGCTAAAAAATACGATTTTGACTAGGCTAGAACGTCTCAAAAATCTGTAACTTTAAAGATTATTTTCTCAAATCTTGCAAAATAAGATAAACCTGGTTTCTTAATTTTATAAAGGCCTTCCTTTCGTGTCTTAAAATTACTTAATTATTTTTATGAGTATAAAATAAAGAAAAAATACATTTCAATGTATTTTGTTTGTGTTACGTTATTTGAAATTAAAGATATTTTATTGAAAAATTATAAAAAAAATATTGATTATACCTACTCATTTTAAATAAAGTCGTTTGTAAGGCAAAGTGAAATAGTAGAAAAACAACGCTTTTGAGAAAAGTGCAAAATAAGAAATCACAAAAAAAAAACTGGTTGTCAATTTTCACGAAAATCCTTCTTAATTAAATACTTTAAACGGCTCTTTTGAAAATCTTCGAGTATAATCAAAATCAGTAAATAAAATCTCTATGTAATTTTTTCCATAGATGAAATTTTTTTCAACAATTACAATATTAAATTCTAACATTTTTCTGCTACGTTAGACTTTTTCTAATAGTACAATGAAAGCATTGTTTAAAATACAAATATCTTCAATTTCGGGTGCATATACTAAGTCTAACAGCCCACAGCAAATTTTGGGAGTGGAGGTATAACTCACAAAATGTGAGTATGCAGTTTTATAGACTTATGCGTTTTAATAACGAATTCAAAAGTCTGGCAGCTTTAAATCACGACTTTATATGGTTTCCGAGGGGTTAAATATCGCGAGCTTTCCAATTAATGTGAGTAGGCTAAATTAACACAAAATCACATTCTGAATATAAGAACTCATGCTCTGTCATTTCCCCAAAGCCTGAAGACATCAATCTTGACAGTGCGATCAATAGAACTCAAGATATGTATTGAAACAGGTCAGGATGCACCAAAATACGTTTTTTTGTACTATGTCTTTCGACAGATATATCGTTCTCTATCAAAGAAAAGCAGATAAAAGCAGCCAATTCTTTTTGAATATTTTAGTACATAAGCCAAAGAACAAAATTGTGAAAAAAAGTAGACAGCGGAAGACAGCGGAAACACTTAAAACTCAATTCGAAATTAAAAAACTGCATATAAAAGCTTATTGTGTGAAAAAAATAATATTAATTAAAAATATATTTTTAAAAATTTTTATTTTCAGCAATATAAATAGCAGTTAAAATAAGCTTTCCAACGACATACATACTCATTTTAAAAATCAATTTTCAATGAAAATATATAGATTAACGTTCCCTTGATTCATTTCCGTAAAGAAATTACCAAAAATTAAAATTTCATAAAAACCATTTTTGAGACGCAAATGGTCCTTTGGGCCCATTGTGCGTCGCCCAGGGGCGCAAGAATTGAGGGGCGCCGAAGGTGGCCCAAACTTTTACAAAAGTCTATATAAATAGCGAAGTCTTTCCAATCGATGTTTTATTTATTTTTACTTTCACAAAGGCGCCCAAATTTTTTTCTATTTTACTTTTTCAAAGCCGCTCTTAATTTTTTGTCCTAAGCTTTTTGAAGAATGATGGCGCCCCAAAATTTTGGGTTGATTTATTTGGCTTCTGGAAGAACTGTACCGAAAAGAATATCGGTACAGTCATATTTATGTGTCAAAACAAAATTAATATGTACCTTGTACCTATATGAAATATTGCACTTTAAAAGACTAAATAAGTGAAGGTGCAACGTAAGCACTCTTTAACTTTCGGTATTTATTAGTCTTATTGTTCACAATTTTCATTTATTTTAAAATAGACGAGACAACTACTCCCGAGCTCATATTCCAATTCTTGAAAAATTGATAGCTTCTCCATTTCTCATAAAAACTACGTTTTGTGTGTGAGAATACAAAAATACATATAAAGGTATGTCGTTTTCGATTGGCAGTTTATTCTCCTAGTGATAAAACAAAAAAATTATTTGATTTTTTACCAAAAAACTTTTAAATATCAGAATTGGGTGGAAACGATTCAAATTTTTTTATTGGATTTCAGAATGAGTGAATCATTGAGTGATTCCAATCGAAAACGACATTAATGTAGTTGAAAAAGTTTTTGAATAAATATTGTTCAAATATAACCAACTGTATACCTACTGGAACTACTCTTCAAATGTGTTAAGTCAAATATAAAGGTAAACTCAATTGAGCCTAAATAACATGAATATTAAATTTTTGTTTTAAAGTTAAGCTAATGTACTTTAATAAACTTCACTTTGTTACATAAATGCATTAACAAGTATATGAGAGGTACCTAAGACATAATCTGCTATTGCTTTTTTTCGTGATTTTAAAAAATTGTTTTAAAATGAATTTTTTTTGTTGAGAGGCGCCACTTGCAATCTTGCCCAGGGGCGCCGGTAGTGCTTAAACCGGCACTGCTTTTCATTTCAATGTTTCAAAAAGAAACTTCATCTTGAGAAAAAGCCTTTGCGAACCTTGCAGAGCTCAATAATGCAACGTCATATAATTTTTAAAATAAATAAAATGCACGACTGGGTCGCATGTACTTGCTCTTGCAGTTCAAAACACTTTTATGTTAGTTTACTATGTAGATTTTAAGAGCTGCATCTAAATAAATGTTAAAGATTTTTTTGATGTTAGGGAAGAGCCGATATTTAGGGCAAAATTTTATTAAAAATAAAAAAAAATTTCGTTATTTGACTTTTTTTTAGAAAAAACTAAAAATACAGTTTTATTGCAATTGCTTTGAACATTACATCTGCAAAGTTTGATCAAAATCGTGAGAGCCGTTTTCGAGTTATTTTGTATAACTTGAAAAAATTGTATGGGAGGTACACTTTCTAAGTGAGATACATATAAAAAAAACAAAAAAAAAAAACAACTTTCAGAATTCTAAAAAAATCATCTGTATCAAATTTGAAGAAAATTCGTCCATCCGTTTAGGCTGTGGAAATGTGTACAGATGAACGCACAGACGCAAGGACGGACCTACTTTTTCGGAATTCTCCATCTTCGCAATGTTGGTTTTGATTAAAACCTTAATTTGTTTTTCGATACGAAACCAATACTTGCCCTATATAGAGCAAGTAAAAATGATGTTGTTAAAATTATATTAGAATTAAAAACACTTAACTTCATGATATCTGAATCATCTTTATATCAGAAAACAACTCTTAATATAAGGACATAGTAATTAGTTTTATTTTCCTACTTAAAATACAGTTTGTCTGGCTAACAGCAATATATGGCGAATACGTTGGAAGATTTAATAATGCAAAGCGCATAGGTTCTATCACAATCATAGCAGTTACGTTCATGGACAGATTGAAAAACAGCAGGTAAAAGTTTTGCTCAATCTGCGAGAATTAGTACGGCCCCTGGTATCATGGGCAACTCTTGTTTGCTTCGAACTACGACGACTTTGGTCGTTGCGATATTTATATTTTGCGTGTTTATAAAATCCAAAACTGATACCTATAGGTATTTACTGGGTAAGAGAATATTGGAAGCTTCAAAAACTAAAAGAAAAATATGAAGACTTTCGGCTAATTATTTTTGACTCAATTTTTTTTAACTTCAGTTGTAACAACATTTTCAAAGTCCTCAGGTTGTTATAGATATCGAACCGTTTACTCTACGGTATGCCGATATGCCGAATTGTCTTTGGTAGTTAATTTCTGGTTCTCATACAGCACTTTATGTGATAACTCGATTTGAACTGTATGTAGAGTAGTTATTTGTTGACAGCTCGATTTGCTCAATGTAAACATGATTAAAAACACTTTCTTGAAATGTTTGTTAAACACAAAATCAATACTTGTCCTGTTAAGAAAGTCAAATGTACATACATATGAATAATTTTAATGGGAATCTCTAGTCACACATCGAAAATATCAAAATCATGTCGTGTCCTCCTTACACAGATATACTTAATGTCAATTATTTTAATCCAAAGCAATATTGAACCATATAGATGTTTTGATTCATAGATTTTGTTTCGAACTTGTTATTTTTAACTTTAGTTTATTTCAAAATATATGTTTTAATTTCCATGCAAATGTTTAATTGCATAAATTATTCATTGATAAAGTGTTAACAACTGCTTAAATCTAGTAAATTCCAAACCCATGCATAAGAACATGTTTTTATTTGATCCATTTCTTAAGTATTGCTCTGTTACATGTGAAATATTATGTCATAAAGACATTTAAAGAAAATACAATTATGAAATAAATCCTATTTTTCATCACAGATACATCACTGATGTTTTATCTTATAAATGTGTGTATGTTTGTTAATGTCAATGTTTATCTATGGTGCTTGGAACAAATAATGTATAAGAATCCTAAACTGGAAAATGGGTTCATTTCTTATCCTTTCCACATGATTTCATGGTGACACGTATGAAATAACAAAATTCCATACTTTATCTCATACAATTTTTGGTATAAAATTAAGGCAAGCAAAAAAAAAAAAACAAGGAAATAAATTGGAGAAAAGTTTGATCATGCGAGAGAGAGATAGATGAAAAAGATAAATAAGAGAGAACATTGACTTAAAGTGTCACAAAGTATTGGGTATGGATAGTGAAAACTACATTTAAAATGATGACAAATCAAATACTTTCACTTCATTGCAAATAAATTCCAATTTCAATTCGAAATTCCGTTTCATTTAAAATGTATCAAAACCTCAACCTCAATCTGATTCAATAAATCTGTTTGAAAATGAAGAATGAATGAATGATTTGTAACTAATATTTTACGAAATTTTATATCGTATTTACAAAACAAAAAAAAAATTAATTGAAATCAACCGTTCAATCGCAATCAATACATCATTTACATAAATGTGTGTTTGTGTATTTTTGTTTTTATGTGCGGTATCTGCAAAAATAAATATAAATTTAAATATTATGTTATCTTTGTAATGAAATGATAATGTTTATAGAGGCACTGCCAGGAAATATTTGCAATACATATATGTACGCTCATTGAAGATGGTAAAATTTAAGCGGTTCACAAACAAAAACTAAACCATTTCTTTCATCAAGTAATAGTTACTACAAAAACTAGAAAACAATTCTTAAATTATATGTTAAGTCTTGTTCACTAATTGCAAATAAAAAATATAGTACACTGTGGTGTATACGTACTTTTTTAAAAATAGAGATTCGTTTGAGGTTTATTTTTCCAAGTTTAACGTTGGACGCTACGAATTTTAAAAGTTAAAAAAAAAGAAGTTGCAGCAAAAAGAAAAATTAAGGAAAAAATGTTTTGAAAACAATTGAATTGTTTATTTTGAAAGCATTACAAGTCCATTTCCTAAAAAAATGTTTCTGACAACATATTTGTATCATTTAATGAATTTGAGCTTAACTTTAAATTGAAATATTATTCTTATATGAAAATCAAAGAATTTATTAACAGAGATTTAAATTCATAAAAATTAATAAAATCATTCTCCTTGTGAGTCTAACAAAAAGAACTCAAAATGGACTAATCATATTTAGAAAATAAACGATTCAATTCATGAGACCAACAATTTTTTTAGCACTTCAATCGATCTTTATTTGTCCACAATATATACTCAATGAATAGTTTTGAAGTGCATTTTATAGTTCTTAAACAACGAAAATTTGTTTCCTTAGAAGTAAAATTTTCCTTGTTGCTAGCCATGTTTGTGATACTTAAAAAAAACTGCATTATTATTGCACTTTAGTTTAAAATAACCCACTAGAGGAACTGCAAAACTTGTTCATCTCATGCATACAATTCAAAAGCCTTTTGAAAGAAACCAATCATTCTATACTCACAAGCAAAAATTGTTGTGTGCTTTCAATCATTAAAAAGTAACAAAAATAACTTTTTGAAAAGGAAAAAAATCAAAGAGTTTCAAAAAGTTATTTTTTTTGTATTTATAAAAAGAGTACCTCCTTTTAATCGAAAACTTTTAGTATTCGAGATGAATAAGTTTGTTTTTTTTGCTGTGAGAGACCATGACCTTTTATTTACTCTTTTCCATTTGAACCATTTGTTTTTGGTAAACCTGTATAATAAATTGTTGATAGGGTCACTGTGGTGTATGAGTAACATTTTACTATTAGAAACTGCATGGGATTTACTACAACTAAAAGGCAAAGCCATTCACGAAAAAATACGAAATATAAATTGTTGTTCATTTCACTATCTATATGTGTCTTCTGTGGTGCTCCTCATTCATATCGTTTTGTGTAAAAGTAAAACAATGTTTTTTTTTTCGAATTTTCTAAAAATAGAAACATTCTTCCACAATATGTTTTCGTCCTGCGAATTTCTAAACTACAAAAATAGCTTTTGCCAAAAATTTCAACTAAGACAAAAGTATACGAAAGTAAAATGTTTGCGACAATAATATCGTTTCATTAATCTTAAAGCTCTTATAAATTATGAAAACCTAAATTTAATCATTGTATGTAAATACAATTTTCAAATGAACTATAATTTATTCAAATATTTACATATGTATAGATATAATTGAGTGCATAAATGTATGGATAAACAGTTTAATGTTTGTTTGAAATAATATTGGGATTCTATTTAAAAACTACTTTTTTTAAATGAAAGAAAAAAATGTTTACTTTTAATCTAATTATTAAAATTTAGTTTTATAATGAACTTAAATAATTTTATAAAATTGCTCGAGGCGATTCATGCCAACACTTGACGAAAAAAGCAATTAACTTATCAGCCAAACCATTACCAATATAATTGAATTTATGTCAACTCCAATGCTTTTAAGTATGTTAGTAGGATTATAGTCTTCGATTTATAAATAGAAATGCGTGGATATCTCGCATTAACAGCAATGCAGTTATCTACTCTGCATAATGCATACAAAGTGGATCAATCTTTAAAAACACATCTCATTATTCTTTGTGCACTATGAACAATGCTTTAAGGTATAAATTCTTTTACATAGAAGGAAAGAGAATTGACTTTAAAATGAAAATACTATAAATGCTATAAAGTATCATTAAAGCAGTTTACTGTGGCGTATACGTACTTTTTTAAATAATCAAAATAAAATTCATATATTTTTGTGAAAAACAATTTTTTATTGTCTTTCATTCCTTCATTATTTAAGAAATCGATTACAAAAAAAAATCATTCGAAAAGCAAAAAAACTACAAACAATAAAAATTGGTCAGTAGATGAGAATTACTTCTATGAACTCCTTTATAAATTAATTTACACAAGGCAGGGAATATTCTCTTTGTGTTGGAACTCAAAGAATAAAGGAATCATAAGTCGATTTCAATGAAAAATAAGATTGAATGCTTTACTAAAATGCCTTTTTTAATCATGAAAACAGACAAATCTCAGTTTCATTTGCTTATAAAAATCTAAATTTTTTCAAATTAAGGTAAAAAAAATCAATGTTAAGCTACATTTTACATATTTTGTCCAATTTATTATTATTTATCTCTAGCATTATGGAAAACAGTTACTTCCTTACCATACGGTTTCCCACCTTTAATAAACTATACACTCTCACTACCGGAAATTGGTTTTATAAAATAAGGAGTATATTTAAACTATCTACAAGTTCTCAAGTTTACACACAACATTAAATTTAGAAAAGTGATTATCATATAAACTGATTGAATCCTTTTTACATAAGAATAAATATAAAACTGAAAACCTCAAAACCCACACACCTACAAGTGGTGTTTATATTTAATGCATGGAATATGAAGAACACTTTCACATTATTTTGGCCTCATAAACCTGAAAATTGCTCACAATTTGTTCAAGTTCTTTTTTTATGTAGGTATATCCACACATAAGCAAGTCAAAGTAGTGAAAAAAAGAAATATACATGAAGATAATATTATTATACTGTATAATGTGAACTCATGTTTTTTCTATCTTGTAATTTTATTTTCACATCTTATTAGCCTTTACACAGTACAGTAGTTACATTAGTTTATTAGGGATATAAATTATTTTTATTCGTTTCCACAAAACTGTGCCAACTTGTTAATTCTTAAATAGCTTTTGACTTGTGATTTATAATTCAAACCTACATACACAACGCAATGTTCTTCTTTTGTATTGTTTTGTTGTTATTATATTATTTCGTTATTGTTAAAGCTTCCTGCACACGGAAACATCTTTTTTATTTATTATTATTTTTATTTTTTTGATCAGGAACAATAGATAAAGTAACTTAAGTTGCATAATTATCCGAATAATATTTTTTTTTATTTTAATTAAAGCATTCTGTTGTGTTAACACCAAGAGAAATATTCTATTATTGAAATAATGAAAAAATATTACTTTACAAAAATTTGTTTAAATCATCTAGTCAAAGTATTTTAAGTACTGTCAGTTAGAAATTAAAAAAATGTATATGTACATTAGGGTGGTCGTTATTTTTAAAAGTTGAGCAATTTTACTGAGCACCCTATTTTTTTGTTCCTTTACATCTTAAAACACTATCCTATTTTTTTTTTTTTTTTACGACCATGTTAACACGTGCCGCTCTGACCTTAAAGTTAACGCTCTTGGGAGTGAAAGTATCACAGTATGAAATTTTTTATGAATTTAATGAAAATGTTTTTTTGTTGTCCCTAAGCAAGTGTAGGTGTCATTTAAAGTGCAGTTCATTGCTTTTGGCTATAAAATATTGCAATAGCTTTTGTTTAGTTGTAATAATATAATTAAGTTAAATGAAGATGCCTCGTGAAAATTTATTTTTAGTCGTACAGATTTAGGAAAAATAATAGAGCATCAGCTTGTATATTTATAATTTCAAATAGTATAAATTTAGCCCATTCACATTAACTGGAAAACTTACGTTATTTAACCCCCCAAAAACCGTATAAAGCACAAAATTAGAGTTGTCAGACCTTTGAAATCGACATTAACACGCGTATGGCTGCAAAACTGCGTACTTATATTTTGGTTATACCTCTACTCCCAAAATTTTCTCGACCTACTAGCAAAAAAACAGCTTTTTTCTTACTTTTGACTAGTTCATGGAGAGATTTGGAGTTAGATTACTTCTACAATACGATGGTGACAATAACGATTGTGGGCTCATTTTATAGGTAATTATAAGTACTACAATTCATTCATGAAGAATTATCCAAACAAATCAAAAGTTCGTCAGATATATGAAAAAATGTCATTTTGTCCCAACCTTGCGATACAAACCCGCGCTTTGACCAACTATAAAATTTTATTTAATCAACTCACGGAATTGTTTTGTATATCATTGTTTAGATAATTTTATTGTTAATAAGTCCTACCTTTGTCATTTTCTGTTAAAATGAATAACAATGGAGCTATTTAATAAAAACGATACCAATCTCTTTTCCAAGATGGCGGCTGTTCCCAACCTCCAATTTTCCCAACAAATTGACTTTTATGATAAGGACAACCACCCGAACACATTCCATGAAAAAAATTTTGTCCCGCGAAAAATGCGATTTCATGCCCATATTTTGACTAATTACTCCAGTCAAAGCGTCATTTGACCTTGCGATGAGAGGCACTGTCTATTTTTATTTCATGGATCGATGGGGGTATATTTAAAAGGCTTAAACCCAATTTCTCACCACCTGATCATTCTTTTTAGCGGAGTTATTCACAAAAATGCATTTTTTGGGATATTTTACTTCTAAGCTAATATCTTTGCTCCAGATTATCGTAGACCAAAAAATAAACATACATTCTCTTCCTTATAATATTTTCTATCGTTGTATGTAATTTCATTGTATTTGAGTGAGTAAATATAAAATGGCAACCATTTAAAGTCAAATTCTTGTTGTTAAAAAAACACATTTTTGTCATTATTTCGAAAAAAGCTTATATCATGATTGACACTTTTCCAACCTATTTTGTAGCCCTGTTCATGTCCTGCATTTTACAGAAAAAATCAGCTCTTTATCACCAAAGATGGCCGAGCTATTGATAAATGAACGCATGCAAAACCGGTGCGAAAACACCCAAAAATATCGTTTTTTGGGAATAACTCTACTTCAGAATGTCCTACGGCAAAAAATAAAGCAATGAATTGTTCGTTACAACATTTTCTATCAATTTAGTGCACAATCTTTTTGTTGAAACAAATAAAAAATAAGTAATATTAAGTCAAAGTCGTTTTTTTGTTTAGCAAACTCTTGCCTTATTATTTTGCAAACGGTGCGAGTATTGGCTAAGAAAATAAAATATTATTGTAGTCCTTTAAATTATCTACAATTCAAAAAAAAATTTAGCTTTCTACGACCCACGGGAGCCGAGCTATTATAATTTTAAGAAAGCATTAATCCGTACGAAAATTCAAAAAAATTTCCCTTGTTTATGATTCGAATACTAGTTCTCAGTGAGAGGGGTTGTTTTCATTGTTTCTTGTTATAAGAGAATTTGTCTTATGTTTTTCGTTGGTCATTTGGACCTTTTTTAAAAAATTAATTTCTCGGCTCGTGTGGGTCTTAGAGAGCTAATTTTTTTTTTAAATTGTAGATAATTTAAAGGACTACAATAATATTTTATTTTCTTAGCCAATACTCGCACCGTTTGCAAAATAATAAGGCAAGAGTTTGCTAAACAAAAAAACGACTTTGACTTAATATTACTTATTTTTTATTTGTTTCAACAAAAAGATTGTGCACTAAATTGATAGAAAATGTTGTAACGAACAATTCATTGCTTTATTTTTTGCCGTAGGACATTCTGAAGTAGAGTTTTTTTTGGAACCAAGTCTCAAAACCAGTTTTGTTTTAAAAATCGAGTTCATAAAGTGAACAGGCCAGACCAATAACATTAGGTACAAAAATTGAAAATTATTTTTTTTTAAAGATTTTCGAAAAAACCAAGGGGTACACTTTAGTTTAGGATGAAATCCGAAAGTTTCTTTTAGGTTCTGTTCCAATCTTAAATTTGTATATGGCAGAAATACATCCGTTAGTTTATAGTTAAACTGAGTCTGTGTTAACGGACCTTAACATCCTCAACTAAGTTAAACAACCATAAAGTATTTTATTTTAATACAAACATGGTAAGCAAACATGTTCCTTTCTTTAACAGGAAACTACTTCATGTGCAAATGGCCTTAGGGTTCCAAGAAATATTACATTATTTTTCCAATATAGTTGCGTTGTGGCATATTAGACGTTTAAATTACCAAAAAAAAAAAAAAACAAACACAACGACGACAAAATAATACAATAAAATATGTCACACATTTTATACTTCGGATACCAAATTGTGGAATATTTTACTACTCTTATTTGCTTATTTTTTTCTAAGCAACTTTAGAGAATAATTTCATTGATCTTGGACTCTATATTACTGAGGAAAACATTTGTACATTATGTACATTTAAATATCAGTAAACTATCTTCAGCTGATATCAAAGAATTTTTATATCCTTTTCATGTTCTAGGATTTACTTTAATCATGCTTTTGCTGAATAATACTAAAAGTTAAATATCAGAAGAATATTTGCAAGTCTGAGCGCATATTATTATCATGTTCTACTGCATCAATGCTATCAGGATGCATTGAAATGCCAAAAACTTATACTCATTCTGTGTTGACATATTCACACCCATTTCATGTCCTTAACACCTGAATCGAACTTCGAAGGATGAAGAAATATTTAAATCAATAAATTCCATGCTGAGCATACATTTAATTTATACCCTATCAAAATCCATATCAAGAAGTTCTAAAGTGACTCATGAGTGTTAATAGCATCTCCTTTATTATAAGCTGCAAATGAATATAATAATATTCCATAAGCATCCTATTTTCAACTTGATCTCCTCTTGAAGAAAGATGAAATTGTATTTTCAAGAATAAAGAAAAGAACATTAAACTATATTTCTTAAGAAATTGTAAGTAAAGAATTATTTGTGAAAATACCTCAAGGCACATATCGTGTAAATGTGTATATGTATAAGATTTATACACAGTTAAGACGCATTATATAGAAGCTCTGCAGACTAAAAACCATGGCAATGCTATGAAAAGAAAAAAAATAATTTGTCCATTCCTCTAAGACAATCAGTATCTAGGTATATAAAAAAATCTTCATTGTTTTTATTCGTATACAAATAAAAATACAAAAGAAAAAAATCCATCTTTCTTCTCTTGGATTTATTCAATTTAAAAAAGAAATATGATTTTTTTAAATAACAAAACGCTTCGAGTCATTTTGTTTGTAAATAAAATTGATTTTATAACTTATGTTTATAGGACAATGTTTACAGCATACTTATAGGAGGAATATCAATGAAATTATGCAAGCTCCACCTGCTGAATTGTGTATTACGTTTTATTATTGTTGATAAATATTGGTTTATTTAAAGCAAATAAAATGCACGAGAGTATCATTCGTATTTACTTTGTCTTATAGTGAAAATTACTATGAACGTAATTTTTTGTTTTGAAAAAATTTTATTTTGAAAAAGATGATAAAGAAAACGTCGCCCAAGCTTTTAAGTTAGGGTGAAATTTGAGTAGTAAAATATCGTACGGGATGGAAGAATTATAGTCAACTCCTCAACCGTGTTAGGTTGTCAAACTAGAACTACTTTTTGGAATTAGAGGACATGAACTTTGTGACCGAGAATCACACAAATTCTACGCTAAAAGATGTCCCAGTGGGATGTCTTCGGAATTACGTATAGTGCTAGTGAATCCAAGGAAAGAAATTCCACCTGATCCTGGATCAACCAACTTGAGAGAAAAATGTAAAGTAGGTCAAAGATAATCCATCACTTATAACAAGGATGACAAGGGTGAGATAAAAATGAATGATTTTATGCAGAATGTTCTGGAATTTAACTACAAAAAAAAAGTCAACAATATTTTTGTATGAAAACATAAGAAGGTGATAGGTACTCTTTTTGTATTCTATTAAATGTGTATCAGAAAAATAACTTTTTAAAACTACACTCTGTTCTGCAAAAATAAAAAAAAGTCGCGAGCAAGAACTTTGTAAGGTGATTTTAAATAACATTAGTGTGTTGAATTCAAAACTGTTTGCAGTTTTTTGCTATCACGTCTAGTTTTTGAGCTATACTCATCATATTCACTATAAAGTCTCAACAACTAATTTTAAATGAAATTCTTTTTGATGTTTAATCGAATATGTTGCTTTTTAAAATCCAAATCAGAAGTCGCAAACTGGAATTTGGTTAAAAAAACCATTTATTATATGTAGGTACCTACCAAGATTTTGAGATATCATAAATTTATTTTTCCAATATCTTAAAAAATTAATTTTGAAAAAATGTTAGTATATTTTTTGACCATAAAATATTGCGTTTTGAGATTGCATAAGAAGATTTGAAAAACAATATTTTACGGTGGTGTAACTCGACGTCAAATGTTCCCAAAAAAAAAAAACGCGTTTTTCACCTTCTAATATGCAAGTACAGTAGTCCCTCGATAATGTGAATTACCGATAATGCGAATTTCTCTAAAATGTGAATCGCCAAAAATTTTCATTGTCATCTCTGTAATGTGAACTTCGAAAATTTTTAGACTCTATAATGTGAATTTCCTTTGCAAAAGCTTGCATGTTTTTCTCGTTCGTGCACGCAATCTTTGCGTATAGGTCTGAAAAGTGGATAACTGTTATTTGTCTAGACATTTCTTAAGATATTGAATGCAGGCTGAAGATTTTTGTGCTAACATTTTTTATCTCTTTATATGAAGTCTTTTTTTACGTTTTTTTTATGAAGAATTTGTTTCAAAGATTCTTATGATTTTTTTCAGTTTTTGAAATGGAGTGTACTCCTTATTACTTGTATTTTATTGTTTTTTTTCTTAATTCAATAAATGCTTAAACTGAGCTAAAAATAACTTTGATTTTGGTTTTGCTTTTAAGAATGTTTTAATCAGTTAAATGACAGTTGGAAAAAGTTTCAGTAATGTGAACCCTCTAAAATCCGAAAACGCCTTGTTTTAATTAGTTCACATTATCGAGGGACTACTGTATTTCAAAAAATTGACGTGACAGTGAAATTTCGACTTCGGGTTCGGACTCAGCACACAAAAACCCTTTAGAAAAGTATGGTTTGCTTCTAGCTCTATTTTCGTTGCCGACCAGTGTTATCTTCGATAAAAAATTAATTTTCAAAAAATATTAAGATTAGACAACTTTTCTATCGTTTTGAAACAATAAAAAGGAAAAGCAAGTGATTTATTCCAAAAAAATATCTTAAAATTTTTAGCTTTTTTTATTGATTTAAGGTTAGAAATTTAGTCACAACTAATTTTTTTAAAAAATTAACTTAATCAAATAGAAAAAAAAAATTTCGTCTTATCATTTCAAAGTTAGCTTTGGTGTTGCCGTTTCCTCAGAAATGCACCAAAAAATCTAATAGAATTGTTGGTGGAAATAGGAAGGAATTTGTTCCGTTTTAAGGAAGGAGCTTAGATCTTTAAAATAGACGTTAATAAAAATTGAAAGATTACTATAGAAAAACTTGAAAATTTTTTTCTTCTTCAAAAACGAAAAAAAAATTATTTTTTTTTTTTAATGTTGGCCTAAGGTTAGGGATGGCGGTTGTTAGTACAAAAACCGGTTTTCGGTTTTTCCTGTTTTTGTTGAGCAATAGTGAACAAAATCGCCCTAAGTGTACCTTCCTGATTTGCTCCGATAAAGTAAGTTCAATCAGCAGGTCCATAAATATGCAACTTTTGCAATATATACGTACTAGGTTATTTTATATATTTGACTCCAATTTTGATTGAACTATTTATTATTATTAAAATCTAAGCCCATATAGCAAATGTAAAGTGTCTAAGGCCTTTTGCGTAGGTAAACCCAATTTAAATGAAATATTTATAGAAAGGAAACAAAGCTTCTAATTGCCAATTTACCTTTCTGGAAAATCTGTAGGTATATTAATTTGGGAGAAACATTTCATTTTTCTTCTTGGTTTAGCTTCTTAATTTGGGCAATAATCCAAGAAATAAAAAAATACTGAACACATTTTTACCGGAATTCGAACTGAACCAATTTCACACCTTCAAATACTGCAACTTTTTTTTTTGGAAATTCTCTCTACATCGGACAACCATCTAGAAAATGAAAAATGTTTTCACATTTGCCCTCAACAGTTGCACAAACTACATTTCCTGTTTTCTATGTTGAATGCCAGTTTATACGTTTACCTACTTCCTATGCCTTAACATTCATTTCCAAATAGTTTCTTGTTCCATTAAGTATACTTCTGTCGACGACTATAAAATGTCCTGTGAAGTCCAGTTTATACTCTGAAAAGCTAAATCTTGTTTGTTCAATAAGCTCTTTTACAATCCAACACAATTTAAGATACTTTTTAGACTTTTATAGGCAGGACTCCAATTTCAAATTGTCCATTTAAATTGAACAAGAAGTCTTTGAATCATCCTTTTTGTTCTTGCATTGTGTTTGCATCGTAGCTTTGTTTGGGGATTAAATGGTTTGGGAATAGCATACATTTCAATGTGTGTAGTCAATTTGCATAAAGCATATATTCAGTATTTTGACAAATAAACTAATGGAATCGAAGTTTTTTTTTGGGTTGACAAAGGTTATGTTTTTGTAGGATATTTATTTGTTAGTTTTTTTTCCCTCGATATTCACTGAATATGTAAATAATAATAAATATTTTTTTTACATTTTTCATTTTTAAAAGATATCACATTTTATCAACAAAACTAAATAATATTTTCTGACATCTGTATCAGATACTTTCATCCAATGCCATTTGAAAATAAATAGGAATTCAAATTTCATCCTTGAAGGATATGATAAAAGACAATGGAATTGTACAAGACATTCCGTTGTCAATAAATTCAAAGATTTTTTTCAAAATATTCCTGTAATTCTTGTTCATTTGATGTATATGTATGTACATCTTGTGAGCCTTTGAGTATCTAGCTCCTAAAAGTATGTAGTAGATTTTTTTCTGTGAAAAGTAAAATACATTTTATTTTATTAAATTAATTTTTTTTAAGTATTCTAACTGCTGGCGACGACATTCAAGCTCTAGTTGAAGTGCACTAATTAAATTGGTGACATTTGTCAGGACAAGAGGACAACCAAAAAAAGAAATCTAACTACATAACTGGTGCACACTTTCAAATAAATGCTCTGAAAGTGGTGCAAGATGGTGCCATAAAATTGAGCTAACTTAAAACTTTTTCAAACTACCATGTTAGGTTGAAATTATAAAATTAAATGAAAGAACATTTTCAATATATCATGAGCTCGTCTAATTAGTTTAATGATATGCAAACATATTTGGCAAACTTTCACTTGAAGCTCATTGAAGCAACAAATTGAATGTTTTGTCTATTCAAATAGTAAACAATTCAACCTTAGGCTATTGTTAAGGATTGATTAAATTGATTGATTTTATCTCCTTAAGGTATTTAGTTTCTTTGAAAGCTTAGATTGTATAGTATGTACATTCAAAGCAGAAAGTGCTGCTAGATTCGACCACGGGTTATTTTAAATAAGATTTTTTTTATTTTTATTGAAAAATAAATATTGAAGTTTTCAACAAAATGAACTCTTAAGCTTAACCCTATGTTGGCACACGGGTGTGAATTTGGCAGTACAAAAATAAAACAGTGGTCACAAAAAAGTGTCTATATAAGGGTGAAAATGCATTTTTTGGAATTGTGAATACAATATTCGAATTCCTCGAAAAATTCTACATTAATTTCATACATGATTCTCTGTAAAATAGTGAGACATAAAAAAGTTCTACGGACATAAAAAAGTATAAACCGAATTCGAAAAAAAAGAGATGTGCCTACAGAGGGTTAAAAAACAACATCCACCATAAAATATCTGTTTTACTTTTATCTATTTTAGGATTGTTTTTCTAAATTTTTACTTGAACGAAATCAATAAAAATGTTTATGCAAATTCAGTTGTAAAATAAAAGACAGTTAATATTCTATCTGTGTATTCAACGTTTAATTTATCTTCCATCTATGAAAATAAACAATAGTGTTATTAGTGTAAAAACAAGATTGGACATTGGTTGCACCAACTAAACCATTAAAACCGTTCATGAATGCAAGTATCATCCACAAAAGTAGCGAAACGCAACCTTTGAGATTGAACATCAGGACTAGATAATTATATTATACAAACAAAAATTACCGCAAAATTAATCCTGGCGAACACCAGCCCCAGCAGGGATATTATTTGGATCGAAATTATAAACATTCTCATTTTAATAATGTGATTAGGAAAATTTAATATTCTTATAGTTGAATCGTACCATATACTTTAGATTAGTTTTATATCTACTAAAAATAATTTTTTCTAATTACTATTAGGTTTGTGAATATGAAAAAGCGTGAATTTGATATTATGATAAAATTCATGAAATATAATTTTGAAACGAAATTAATTCACTTTGCAAAATCAGCTAAACAAAATTAATAAAGAAACTGTTGATTCTAAGTAACGATTAAAATGCATATGATGTTACATTTTTTGGAAGGAAGAGAACTGAAAAAAAAATACAGCCAAATTATTTAAACGAAATAAAAGTTTGCAAGCTTCTTCATTACATGGATTCACGTTTAATTTTAGCTTGCAGTAAAAGTTAGTAGGTATACATTGGGTTAAAAAAGTTGTGATTAAGATAATAAAGTTCACAAATTGCTTAATTCACAATCTTGTATGAGTTAAGCATTTCAACAAAAATGTTCGTTGATGATGTACATGGTAGTAACTACCAAATTTGATATACGAGTAAGGAGAGGTGACATGATCGACAAAATTTTTTCCAAAACAATTTAAAATTTTTACTTGCTCTATAGGGCAAGTATTGGTTTCGTGTCGAAAAAAAAAATTGAGGTTTTAATCAAAACCAACATTACGATGATGGAGAATTCCGTAAAAGTGGGTCCCGCAATTCCGTCCGTGCGTCTGTGCGGTTGTGCGTCCATCTGTACACATTTCCACAGCCTAAACGGGTTAATGGATTTTCTTCAAATTTGGTACAGATGATTTTTATGGAATTCTGAGTTGGTTTTTGTTTTTGTTTTTTTATATCTCGTTTAGAACGTATACCTCCCATACAAAAAAAATACGATATTACGAATTTCTCGAAAACGGCTCTAACGATTTTGATTAAACTTTGTATACGTAATATTTAAAGCAGTGGCAACTGCATTTTTATTTTTTCTCAAAAAAGTCAAATAACAAAAAAAAATTTTTTCATTTAGCAAAATTTTGCCCTAAATGTCGGCTCTTCCCCAATATCAATTTTTTTTAAATTTAGATCCAGCTTTTAAAATCTACAGGTAGACTAACATAAAAGTGCTTTGAGCTGCAAGAGCAAGTACGTGCGACCCCAGTCGTGCATTTTATTTTTTTTTAATTTTGAGAAAAACTATAAAGGCACTTATATTGCATTTGCTTTGATTATTACATGGTACAAACATGGTACTTGTTTTTTTTTTTTGAGAAAAATGCACGACCTCGAAAATATTGTGTTGGGGCGTAACAAAAAAAAAAAAACAAAAGAAAATTTCAAGCCTCTATAAAAATCATCTGTACCAAATTTGAAGAACAAATTTCAACTTGTTTAAGCAGTGGAAATGTGTAAAGATGAACGCACAGATGCACAAACGCAAAGACCGACGTAAACCACTTTTTTGAATTTCCCCACACTATCGTAATGATGGTTTTGATAAAAAATCAAAAATTCTTTTTGACAATATACCACTACTTGCCCTGTAGGCTTTACAAAAATAATTTTTTGAATATAAAACATTCCAATATTTAAAAAAAATGGTGCGTCGTTCTAAATCACCATATTAAAACAAGGTGTCAAGAAAATTCATTAATCTGTTTTGAAAAAAATTGATTTTTCAATTTAAAAAATTGATATTTTTGAAAATTAACGCTTTCGTACAAAAATGTTCGTTTAATTCGAGTAAGTCTTTTGTACCGTAAATAATTGTTGAGCCATTAACCAATGGAAAAAAACAACTTTTTTAATTTTCGTCATATAACAAGTACGTTTAATTTTGATCATTAAAAAAAAATCAATTTCTCCTTTAGGAAATCATCCAGTAGCTTAACCTATTTAGCATTAGTTGAATATATGCTAAATACTGGGCTCTTATAATTTTGTTTCATTTAAATATCAATTCGAAAGACTGAAAAAAAATGGTGAAGGATTCAAAGATTCTATAAGATATTATTCACGACGGTCACTGTGGCGTATGCGTATTATTTTTTTTAAAAGACGATTAATGCAATTTTTAAAATTATGTTTTAATTTTTTTATGCAATTGACTTTTGGTATATATTTTGTTTTTAAAACGATATAGGTAGGTAGATAACTAGGTAAAGTAGTCATTCGATTTTTTAATAAAGAAATCTAGCATTCAATGCTTTGTTTTCTCAAAACTCAGCTTAGTTGTAGCTTGATGTTTACATTACTGTTGGTATTTAGTAAAGTATTTTTTTGTATTGCCATTGTTCGATTGTAAAAAAAATCTGTGCTTAATTACCAAAGTATTTTCAAGGCAAACTGAACAAATGGATTTGACGGTTTTTCTTTGAGTTTTTTTTTTGACACTTCAGCTACCATGTTTTACAAAAAAATGTCATTCTCAAATGAATAAAGTAATACATTTGTTGACGTATTTTTTAAAGCCAAAATGAGAAAAAACAACAATTTTAAGAAATAATTATAAATTAACAAAATTATAAGTTTTTCTTAAAAAAAAAAAAAAATGTTTTAAAACAGTAGAGGTTGATATTTTTTTATAATCAAACAATTTTCAAAAATGCATGGAAATAATCATGATGTTGGATGGTAAATTGGGTAAAGTGGATTATTCTCATTGCGTTCCATGAACTTTATAATTTCAAAAGAAAAAATCGTTTAAAAAATAAACCTTAATTAACTTATAGTGGTTCTGAAAACAATATAAATTAATGATAAGCCAATTCCTTACCAACCATGGTCATTAATTTTTTTCATTTGATCAGATATTAAGACCACCACATTTCAGATAAAAGCTCCATAACAGTTTTTTTATATGTATTTATATTTTCGCAGGACTATTTGGTATGGGTTTTATGTTATTTAAAATAATTAAATAGCTTGCAAGCCCCAATCAAATATATATATAGGTACCCGCCAATTAAAAATAAACTGCATTGAAAGCTAGCCTGAGCAAACAAAAGCAAATAATTGTATTCTTTTATTTTATCGAATTTATGAAAATTTAAACTATTGACCACAATAAAACAATTCACACCCTAAATAATCGAAGCATAGATATTTTTATTTTTTTATTTGAGCTAAGATCTAAATTTATCCTCTAAGGAATATTTTTTATTTCATTTTGTTTTTCATAATATTTCTGCATCATAACATACTCGTGTGTGTTGCTTTCCAAGTTGTGGCACGTGTGTTGTCTCAAAAGGTTTTTTGATACTAGCGCACTCAATTAAAATCAGTATTTACATAATCTTAATTAGATTCTATTTCGAAAAAAGAACGTCGCGAGTATGAATTTTTTTTATTACACATAATCAACCTTGAAAAAAAAAAACAAAATTATAATCCAGTCAATGGTTTAATTACTCAATCTAAAAGGATTAATTTTGTACCTTTTTAAGAAACATACATTCTATGAAAAAAGTGATTTTTATGAGTCATTGGACAGAAATTCTGCCGAAATCAAAACAGACTCGAAAACATGGATGCATGTATTGAATGCAGTTTGTTGTATTCTAAACATATTCCAGGTATCTTTCAAAATCTCAAAGATATTTTGCTTTTGTGGTAAAAAGAGAGAAAACTCACTTGTTTGAAGGATAAATGCGTTTAACTTCATTTTTTCGGGGAAAAGTATGAAATTGGGGAAATGGAAAATTCACTGTTTTGAAGCAAAGTTCGATCTAGTTACGATTTATTTTAACTTTTGTGTATTTTTATGTTGAATCATTATGTATTAGTCATGGTTAGATTTTCTGTTTCCATTTATTTTACTTTTGGTTTAAAAAGCCAATGTCTTCAATTCTTTCAGTCAGATCAAAATTGAGGTCTTAAGGAAAAACTTTAACTACAGGGTAACTTTTTGAAACGATTTTTTTTTTAAGTTATATGTACTTCTTATGGGACGGTGGGTATGAAAATTTGTTTTTTGACAAGAATGTCAAAGGGATTATGACGCGATCGCCATCTCGGAGACAATTGGCCAGCAGAGCTGTCGTTTCACCTTTAAAGTTGTATTGATATAAAGGCCATCAATCGTAGATAAAATTTAATTTTTTTTCTCAAAAATTTAGCAACGAAAATTTTTAATAAGATTCTTTTATTCCAATTATAAAGATTTTTTCATGCATTACTATAATCAGGGAAGTTAGAATTTCTTGGGTTAAGGTACGGAGATAGCATAAAAAAATTTACTAAGATGACAATAAGCTGAGATTGTTAAAGAAATACGCTGTTTAATTATTTTAATAATAATATACATAAGTGTGTATACACACACTCTTTCTTTTTGAGAAGGGGTATACCCTTTGGACTTTTTTCGAAAATCTCAATAAAAAATTGATTCGTAATTTTTGTACTTAATTGCATTTGCCTAGTCACTTTAAACGATAATATCTTTAAACCAAAACTTATTTCGAGACTTGGTTCCGAAAACATCTGCTTTTGAATGTAAATTTTTTTTTGTTTGCACATAACTCAGCAACCAGAACTCAAAGAAACTTTTGGGTTTCATTCATGATTAGAGTTTAAAGAGACCTTTCTTTCTGATGTTTTGCTCGATGGATTTGCAAGAAATTTTTTTAAAAAAATTCCTGATTTTCCTAGCGTGGTATTCCGTCGGAGCGGATTTTTTCCGATTTTCTACGAGTCGGAGACTTTTTGCTTCGAGGTATTTTTCCGATCCGCTGATCGGAGATTTTCTCCGACAAATTTCAACGCATGTCATTGCTTGCGATGAAGTACTTTTAATGGTTGTATTCTTGACAGATACGAATCATTTTTTTTCCGAAACCCTCCGACAAGTTTTTGTTGCGGAATAAATAATTAAAATGTAAGTAATAAAGAAAACAAAGTATTTTAGTAAAAATTTTTTATTTATTATGGATTTTTGTGTCTAGGCAAAACGAAAAAAAAAAACAAAAGTATACAAAAAGATCACCAAAAATTGTGGCTGTATTGAATTGGACCAACACAAAGGGATGTTGGTGAATGGAAAAAAGGATGTTCGTGACTATATATAAGTCCACTATAAAATAAAATTATTGATAAACAAAAAATAAATCGCGGGCACTGGCGGGCGGAGTGCCTTACAAATAAATTTTCACAAATAAATTTTCTTTCACTTTTTAAAATTCTCCTTTTTTCTTGAGTTTGTTTGCCCTTATTTGTTTGGACTCGGCCTCCAAAAATAACGCGACACTTGCCATGGACACTTTTTAATAAAATAACTTCAACTCGTTTGTTATTCTTTGAATTGTTTTTTTTTTTTTTCATCTGTTGTTTTTTTTTCTGTCATTTGTGATAATTATAGAGATGGCGTTCTCAAAAAAAAAATTATCGATATTTTTCGATTCGATATTTTGTTGAATAGAAATATCGCAATATCGATTCATTTTCTAATAACAAAAGGGCGTAATTTAGGGTTGCCAGATATATTTTGACGAAACTAGTAATCGAAATGCAAACTCCCGGACTTTCCCGGACAAATAAGGACAAAAAAAAAGAGTACAAAACTAGGACAAAAAAAATGCATAATTTTATAAAAAAAAACCGAACAATCCTATTAAAATTTAACTAAAAATCACATTTTTAGTATTATAATAAACATTCGAGCTATAATACTACAAAAGTTGTAATGCAATTCCAGTTAAAAAAAATTTAAAAATTCCATTGAAAACCAATTGCGCAAAATTTTTAACGATTTAGTTAAATGCAAATAGAATTTTTAGTAAGTTACTAAGTTAAGAAATGGTCTTTTTGACTTAGCAACTTACTTAAGTGGCTTTAGATCTTCCTTAATCGTTTAAAATTTTGTTATATTCTATATTTTTGAGTTTTGATTATATTGGAACAGAATACAAAACAGAATTGAGCAGATAATAAACCAAAATAAAAACGCCTCGCTTTTAATGAACTCGATTAGTTTTTTTGAATAATAAGGGCCAATTTTTCAATAGTCAGATAAACCTCAGTTAGAGCGTATTCCTAGGAATAAAAGTTTTTTTAATATTGACATTTATTCCTATGATGGTCTAACTGACGATTGAAAAATCAGGGCTAAATGAATTTAGATTAGCATACAAGTACTGAGATACTTAAAGGCTAGAAAAAGTGTACAATCCCGGACAATTGATAGAAACTATCCCGGACGTCCCCCACACAGCCAAAAAAGAGTACATGTCTGGGAAAACCCGGACGCATGGCAACCCTAGCGTAATTTACCGTACATTGACATTCTTACTTATGAGAAACTATGAATTGAAACTCTCTAAATATTAATATGAAATTTGAAATGTATTTAGGTGTTTTTATATAAAAATATCGGAAGATATACCAACTTATCGATATATCGGTATATATTCAAATTATTGCGATGCGGTGCGTCGTCGTATTTGTCTAGTATTTTTTCCGATGAAAGATACCTCGAATGCCATTTGAACCTCCGACGAAGTATGCGTTGCGGAAAATCTCCGCTCCGACGGAATACCTCGCTAGGGCAGAATGTCTTTCAACGAAATCTTGTTTCGACACTTGGTTCCGAAAATATCTGCTTCCGAATGTATGTATGAAAAAAAAACATTTTCTTGCATTATTTAACTTAGCAACCAGCAATGAAACTTTTGGGTTTCGGACATGAGTTTAAAGAGACCTTTGTTTTGATGTCTAACTCGTTGGATTTGAAGAAAATTTTTTAATGTGTCACTTAAAGATTTAGAAGTTCCACTTTTTTGTTTTTTTTTTTTTTTTTGCGTATGGTAGAAGAGTCTATCTACAACAAGGTCTTTGACTGTGTAAAGTCCCAAGGTTCTACAGCAATCAAGTTCTACAGGAGCAAGATGTTGAAATATTATATTATTTTCCTAATTACTGGATCCTTGCAAATTTTTATTTCGAGGTCTTTCAGTGTATCATTTATGTTAAAAGTGAAAAAGTATAAACAACCATATCGTGTTTTTCTTTTAATTACAGTATATCGAAAATAACTTTTTTAAAGATGAGTTAAATGAAAAAGACACAAATTTCTATCCCTTCTTTTGTTGGCAGAAAAAGTTGAGGCATTAAACCAACATATAAGTATCCTTGGCGCACAAAGCACAAAATAATTCTCACTTGTACTCTTTCAATATTATCAAAAAACAAAAAGAAAAAAATGCAAATTGTGGCAGCTAAAATGAGACTATCAGAAGAAACAAAAGAATCAACGATAAAGTTTTGTCTTTTGTGATCCTGAGAGAATTCATATTTCAAAAAAAAAAAAAAAAAAAAAAAAAAAAATAGAAAAAAAAAAGAATTCGGCAACTGTTCATTGTGATGGCAGGTAGGAGATATTTTCATTACGAAATTGTGAAGGAATCTTCTACAGTTTCATGATTATCCTCTAAAACAACACGATGTACACTCAACCATAAAATCCTTCTTTCTTTTTTTGTATTTTTGTTTTTTTTTTTTTTTCTAAATCTTGACGCGGAAATATGAATAAGCTGCCATCAGGAGATAATTATTGCCTTTTACCAAATAAGAGAGACAATTTTTCTGCATTTATTTTTATATCATGCTCACGTGCCCATCGCGGAGTATGCTTTAGTGAATTTAGGACATCTTTCTAGAATTACTTTGCGTGCTATTTTTCATTTCAACATGGAAGTTGAAATGATTTGTACGTCATATTATTATATTTTTTGTGTGTAGGTAATTGGTAATTTTACTAATGTTACAGTGTAAAGACAGAGTGTTTTGTTAGGTCTGTAATTAATTCAAACAGATAATGTTGCACATTCAAATTTAAGTACTCATTGGTCATTATTTGGCAGATATTTTTTTAAATTTTAAATAATTATTATATAGATACAGAATTACAGTATTACTTTTTCAATCTTAAGAACTTATTTCCCGAAAAAAGTATAGATTTTATAAATGTTTGAAAAAATTAAAAGGTGGTTCTTTTCGCTCATAATTAAAATTACAGTTACATTATTATAAGCAGTTTTTTTTAATAGGTATAAAAACAGTTTTCAAATATTATAAAAAATCGCAATTCTTTAGAAAATTATTGAATTATTAAAATTTTACAAAAAAAAATTAAACATTTTTTTTTTATTCAAAAATCAAAATTTTAAATATTACAACTAATTAAAAACTTTCGTAAAAAAATGTATCTGAGGGAAACCGGAAAAATCTCAAACAAGCTAGAAACCTCAGCAAAAATGAAGACAACAAATACTAAAATGTTTCAAAGGCCCCAAAAAACATAATCTTAAATGCATTCCAGCTCAAAACAATTATTCAATTTGTTTTCTGTTAATGCATTTTTGAAAGAAAAAAAATCATATGTGCAATTCACACGTGGTAGAAGTGAAACCTTAAAAAATAAATTATCTTGCAAAAAAAAGAAAAAAATCTACCTATTTTTTATTCTTTCACCTTTAAATCCATGTTTTTTATATGACAACCTATGTACGTATAATAAATTTTATATCATCTGAAAGCTTATTGCTTCAGCTCAGAATATTTATATCGACCATGTGCATACAACATCTACAAAAAGAGCTATAAGTTTTTGAACCCAATCACTTTTCATCAAAAAAGCAAAAAAAAAATCAATCTTTTTTCTCTTCTAACACCATTAAATATATTTTTTTAAATGACAACCTATGATAAATTTTATATCATCTGAAAGCTTATTTCAATTTTTTTTCACTTCAAAAAAAAAAAATTCAAATTGTTACAAGTCTACAAGAACTATTTTCTATTTGGTGTGACATTAAGTAGCAGTTATTAATCTGCAAAAAAAACCAATGTCACGAAAATTTGATTAAAAAAAAAACAATTTTCCAAAATCCGAACATTTTTGAAGTGAAAACTTCCTTAGTATCGTAATGATTTGAAACACGATGAAACGAAAACGCGACAGGAAAAATCAATTGATTATAACTTTTTTGTTTTAATGAAATTTATACTATAGATAGGTAGTAAAATAAACTATTATTGTACAAAATTTCATGAATATAATATTCAAAATCCTGAGATAACAACTGTGAAAATATGATACAAATTTGATTTAACTTTAATACGCATACTGATAACATTACCATTCATTTGATATACATATGTACCACACATAACGGTACGTGCACTACAAATTACAATTGCCGATAACCAGCCACCAGTGTAGAAAGTACCATTATCTCAGTTTGAAATTTCGACATGGTTGGCTTTAAAAAATTCTTACTTTTTTTGTAGGCATCGTAGAAATATTATTTAAGCATCATATAAAAGGTGAAATAATAAGCTTTCAGATGACATAAAATTTATTATAGGTTGTCATTTAAAAAAATGGCTTCAATAGTCTTAGAAGAGAAAAAAGATTGATTTTTTGAAAAACTGATTGGGTTCAAAAAATTCTAGCTCTTTTTGTAGATTTTGTATGCACATGGTCAATATAAATATTTTGAGCTGAAACAATAAGCTTTTTATAAGCTGTCATAAAAAATGGATTAAATGGTATTAAAAAAGAAAAAAAATTGTTCTGCTTTTTTCATGAAAAATGATTGCTTTGAATAAATTATTTTTATACTTTTTGCACATATTAAAAATTTAAGAATGGCTTTATTCTTAAAATTTGTAAGCTTTTTATTAAATTAAAACATTAAATTTTATAAAAGGTCATACATAATAACGTCGATTCAGTGTAAAGAAGAGTTTATTTTACTTCAATTTCATTTTCTTTGAAAATGTTTCACCACTACAATTCAAGTTCAGAAGAAATTTGTTTGTAATTAAGAAAAAAACAAGGCTTCTTATTCATCGTCTTTATGTATATTCTGTCATTATGTAAGGTATTCAGTGAAAAATATACATTTTCATAAGAATTAACTTGAGAGCCAGTTCGAAGATATATCCTTTTTAATATAAATTAACACCGTGAAGTAAATATACATTTCTCATTAACCCTTTTTACAAAAGCCAGCCAGTTACTCTCATTATAATGATCTCAATTGACATCATTTCCTGTTAAAGACTTATCACACTTTCGAACTGAATTTTGTGTAACTTACTTTGAATTTTAATCGTATTTTGATGTTTTATTTTAACTGAAAATTTATTCTTGACACAAGAACTTACTTAAAGACTTGAATAACTTTAATGAAAGTTATATAGTTGATGAAACAACCTTGATATATTTTTTAACCAACAGCCAAAGACAATAATTATCCTACTTCAATTGATATTGATTTGATTAATTAGATACTTTTTATTATCAAATTTAATGGTTTTGTACTTCAAATGCTGAAGGGCAATCTTTTGTCCTAAAAATTGGTCATTGTTTTTGTTCAGTGAAGGGATTGATTGCCAGATACTTTTTAATTTGTTCTTCAAGGATAAAAGATAACCCTTTGAATGTACATTGCTTGTTTTGCTGCTTCTGCTTAAGGATTGCGAGATAAATTGAAGACAATGATTAATGAAGGAGTTCCACTTGATGATTCTGATGATGAACTAAATTATGTATATACCACAAAATGATAATGAAAACGTGCAAAAGGCGATAAGGAAATTAAAAACATGTTGATGAGGCTCACCAATGTAAAGACTAATTCGTGCGTTTAGGCAGAAGGAAGTTACAACAGCACAATAAATAACAACTTCTTCAGTTTTTTTTATGTAGGGACTAAGATTGTGTAACACTCAAAATATACGCGTGCGGAGACCTATCAGGTTTTGTAGAGCTAGCCGCACTGAATACGAAACGGTATTTGAAAATCCCCTAACACCCCCAAAATCTGGAGTTACGGGCAAAAAACGGTTTTTTGGACCTTCACCCATTGAAAAAATTCTAGCTTCGACAATTTTTTACCCATTTACGATTTTTTTACAGTTTCTGATAGAAGATAAATATACCTTTTTAACAATGTATAAAACATGTAACTCGGTTAAACCACTTAGAATTTATAAGATGTCAAAGTTCAAAAATTCAATTTTTTTGTCATTTGCCCAACTTCGGCATCAATTTAAAGTATATGTTTTCAAAATAACATGCTATTTAAAAAATATATTCTAAAATTATATCTATTTCCCAATTAATCGAGGTATTTGTTTATGAAAATCACTTCAAAATTGGCTTAGAAAAAAAAATTTTTCGATTTCAATCCAGATACAGAAATTCGAACTTTTAGGTATAGAACAAAAATGTTGTTTCGGCACGTAGTAGGATAACTTGGGTGCCAGGATGTAGAGGAGCTCAATACAAACATTTTTTTCTTTGGGAGGGGGGTCTATCTCTCCCCGTTTATGTGGGAGGGGCATTTTTCTAAAAAAAAATTATCAAAATAAAAAAAAATTATTAAAAAACAACGGCAACACTTACAGTAATAAATGATACCATTTCCGAAAGGCAAAATTGTACATTTGATTCAAAATTTTAAATCAATATATTATTACCAATAGTTTTTGAAATAATCGATTTCAAAGTTAAAAATAGGTGAAAAAAAATTTTAAAAATTCATTAAAATTAAAATAAAGCTTCTATTTTTAGGCATCTGTTTTGCTGATAAAGTTAAACAAATTTTGAGCTATTAATGGGTACAAATAAACTCACATTTGACTTCCTCATTCCGAATACTGAAGTAAATTTTGATGTTAACTTTATTTGTTCTACACAGAGAAAAATATAACCACCAAACTAACAGATCGCCATATTGTTTTACTGTCCATATGTTTTATGAGGAAATCTTATTAAAAGAAACATTTAATAAGGTTTTTCTATAAGGATTTCTTATTATTTTTATAGAGAAAATCTTATTAAAATTTGAGTGAAAAGTTCATTTTTTTTTTGCAACTTGGCACTAGAACAAAAATCGCGATCAATATTTTCATAGCAGGTTGGTTCAGGTGGCAAGGTGATGATTTGAAGTCTCCAGTTCGATTCCCGGCCTGGTTATCGTTTTTTTTTTTTGTTTTTTTCTTTTCAAAACCCTACAAGCGCAGATTTTAAAACAATAAGGAAACCCGATTGTTTTAATAAGGTTTCCTTGTTGGATGAAAACCATAGAGAAATCCTATTGTTTTTGTTCTATTTTATGTGGTCTATTTTACTCTGTGTATATTTATTTTGAGATACAACTTCTGTACACAAACAACCCATTAACCCATGAGTTTCTGTTTGACATTTTATGAGATTTGAATCATGACAAAATAATAATGCATACATGTCATTTGTGTTGTAGTTAAATTGTGAGAATTTCACTATACACATGCAGCAATTTATTGATGATTTTTTAACTTGATGATGTTTCCAATTTGTTCCTTAGATTGACCAATTTTAATTTAAAAATGAAAGATAATCAAATATTTTGACATATTTAAAGTCGACATATTGCGAAACACAAGTCAAATTAAGTTATTGTCGTTTATTTTGCTTTTAAAAAAAGTCTGACAGCTATGAAAAATATCAGAAAAAAATTTATTGCAGCAGGTAAAGTTGAATATACCTATCATATTCGCAATAACATAACTTTCTTGTTTAATTTTTTTTACATCAGTTAGGATAATATACAAAGACTTACATATATGCTCGTGTTTCATTCACTTTAACATTAAATATGATTTTTTCAAGGTTGTATTGTATGGTACGTATACAATATAGAATGTTGTCTAGTCTAAAAGGATAAGCAGATTTGATCTAAATGGCAATTCATGTATACCCTGTCTGTCTTTGTGGTGATTGTTAATAAATTAACAATAATAAAATTGGCGCCTAGCTTATTTCTTTGATATATGAGATTTTACGAATTAAAGAAAACTTTACTATATTCTTCTATTTTATAGCTTTGGTCTCATTTACTCAAAGCCGATTTAAATTTGATAGAAACTTTTTTCAGAGATAAAGTACATATTATATTGTTAGCTGTATTAAATTGTTTGCAAACAAAGTTGGCTTAAAAATTGAAAAGGTCATAGGTTGTTGAGCTGACAGTTGGTAAGCGTCACATTTTAAATGGTTCAACAAAAACCATTTAAATAACGAAAGTAAATTTGTCTATGTAAAAGTGACGATAGAAACACACCATTTACAACTGCAAACATGTGGTGTTTTACTACTGTGACTTTTGATATAAAAAAAAAAATATTATTTAGACCGTTATTTAAGGCTCCTGTCATAGAACCATTTTCTTTATGTCTTACTTTCTCTAAACGACATGATTGTAACCGCTTCTAACGATACCTCATTATTAAAATTATGATAAGTAGTTCAGAAGTTATAGGGGAACAAAATGCCTCCGAATGTAGGAAAACAAATGTTTGGATGCAAATAACTCAGCAACCCGACATCCAAGAAGCTTTTGGTTTTTATTTATGAGTAGAGTTTAAAGAGACCTTTCATTTCATATCTCACTCGATGAATTTGGAGAAAATCTTTGAAAAGGCATATTTTTTTCGGCAAGGGGTTAACCTTGATTTTTTCTCGAAAATCCGACAAAAAAATATGTATAATTTTTTCTACCTTAATGCATAGCCCTGTTCACTGTGAACTCATACCATTTAACCAAAACATGTTTTGGACTTTTTCCGCAAATAAATGTCTTCGAACGTAGGAAAAAAAAAAATACTTGAAGGTATGCCAATAACTCAGCAATCAGACCTCCAAGAAACTTTGGTTTTCAGCTATGAATGGAGCTTAAAGAGAGCTTTCTTTCGATATCTCACTCACTGAGTTTGGAGAAAATTTTTGAAAATTAATTTTTTTCGGCAAGGGGTTAACCTTGATTTTTTCTCGAAAAATCCGAAAAAAAAAATGTATATCTAATACCACCCTATTATTTTATTTTTGTGTTTTATTTTCGAAATAGCATAGTAAAAAAAAGTTGCGCTCTTCATAAACGAACAAAATTGTATATTAAATTTTTTAAATAATTTCATTTTATGGTGCCCCAAGCCCGCTGAATGCTTAAAAAGGGGAATTTTTCACCTTTAACAAGACATTTTATAACATACCTACTTTGCTTGAAGGTCGAAACTCCTTAAAGAGATGATTTTACTAATTTTATTATTTTGCATATTTTTTAATAAAATTGTTTTAAAATTCAGTTAAAAATATTCTTTTATTAATTTTTAAAAAGATTTAGTATTTTTGAATCATAAGAGCAAGTACGTGCAACCTAGTGGTGCATTTTTTTTAGAAACAGAAACAGTGCAATTATCTATTAAAATTGGTTCGGTAAATTGATTCAGTTTTATTGTCGGTCAAAGTTTAGCTGCTACTTGCTGTTTTTTGTTATTTTTGTATGTCAAAAAATTTTTCCCATTTAGTTTAAATAGCTAATACATATCTTAGCTTTTCAATTTAAACTCACCTAGTCGATTTTTGTTTTCTTTGATGTTGCATTAGAAAAACAATTCAAATAATTCAAATAATGAAATTTCGTTAAACGCCCTTACGAAAATACAAAAAGTATGATTAAGCTTCATTAAATGGAATTTTATTTGTTTTTTACGTTTTTTTTTTAAATTTATTTTGGCTTTTGTTCTATCAATCCAAAAATAAAATGAAAGGTTCATTGTCATAAGTTAAATTGTTTTGTTGAAGTATAATAGAAAAACTTTAGTCACTATAATTAACGAAAAACAAAAAAACTGACATCTTCAATACTCAATCAATGGTGCTATGAATTGTTGCAATTATACCTTGAAAAGTTTAAATGCGACGCAGTCGTGTGTTTTTTTTTTTTTTTTATTTGTTAAGAAAGTCAAAGTTGTCTTCTTTTCTTTTCATTTCTTTTTTTTTTTTTTTTTTGTAAAGAAAAAAAGCAATTTCACGAATTGGATATTTTATTTAACTTGTTTCTCATTAAGGAAGTGTCTTAATCCATCATTTGATTGAAAAACATCACACTGAATACTTTTTCTTGTCTCCCACACGAGTGGACATGGACATGGACACATTCCCATATAAAATGATAAACATCTCTTTTTGATTTCTTCCATACACATATCACATACATTACATATACCTATTGCTCTTCTTGTTATTATTTCGTCCTTGGATGTTCATCTAAACATCATAATGTCGAGGTGATACTAACGTTACGTGAATTAAAATGAAATTCAAAATGAATTTCCTCTAAGAGAAGCGTTTTTCTTTCATCTCTTAATGTATTTTTTTTTAAATTTGCATTCGATAGTTAGAAAAAAAGTGAATTCGAAAAATGAGCATAAGATTTGTTAAGTTTGTAAAATCTCAAAAGTTCCCTCAGCAAGAAAATCCTTGTTTTTTTAATGGAAAATTTGATTTTAAACATTCTCAAAAAAAATCTTCTTGGGGAATTCTTTCAGTTATAATCTTGACTACAACTATTTTTTTTTTTTAAGATAGTGAAGCAGTAAATACAAAAGTGGGGAATAACGGTCATTTCAAACAATTTAACAAAGACGCAAAACAGAATAGGTACAAAAGTGAATAATTTTTCCGTGATTTTCTATGTGCATAAGCATTTGTATTATAAAAAAAGTTATGTATACACCCCACTGACCCAAAACGCCAATATACCCCCCAATATAGATCGGAAACATAGTTCATCGTATATAAATTAAACGTTGGCCCTTTTGACAAAAAAAAGTTACGTATACACCCCATTGATCCAAACCGCAGTTTTTGTATAATCTAGATCGAATACATACTTCATCGTATATAAATTAAACGTTGTTTTCTTGACAAAACTTGATCTCTTTTAACGGTCGTGGTATTCATTTATTTTGTTTCTTTTTTCAAGAAACCAATAAACAAATTGAACGCTTATATTGCCTTCTAATAACTTTAAATAAATTAAATTTGTAAATTTTGGATTTTCAGCATGAGGACAAATATAGATTTTAGAATCCATACCTAATTTGTATTCCCAATTTATTCATAATTTAATTAATTTAATAATTTATATATACCAGTAGCCCTAGCACTTGAAAAATATTTCTTTAATGATTTTGACTGTTTTTAATCTCAAAATCTACTTCAGTTAGCGTTACAATAATGATAAAAAGAATCAAATTAATCTAGGTAGATACATTCCTTGATAACAATATAAATTGATTACCTAATTCAAACAATAATATTCATTCAGGGAATAATTCATCTATGTAAATTTATAATTTAATTTTTGCAGAATACATTAAAAACTCAAATTTTACATTCACACAAAGTATTCAAAAATGACCAGAGTGAGTTTTCTCTAGAAATTTTATGAATAGAATTAATACAATTTTCTACTGAATTTCACTTTCTTAGGTAAAGACCTATTTAAACAAGCTTATCCCAAAATAAAATTCAAAGAATTGGAAAATATTTAGGTATTACTTATTGAATTTGTTAAAGAAAGATTAGTTTTGAGAAAAAGAAGGTGTTATGAGTGTCAGTATAGTGACTTTTAAATTTTCAAATTGAAGCAAACCTAATATATAGAAAAATACCAACTCCAATTCTTTGGAAACACACTTTTAGATAAAAATAACTCAAATACCTACACATTCACGTTGTTAAATGTTTTCTAAAAAAAAAAAAATCCTGGCTGACAACAAAAAGATTTATTTAATTGTTTCGTGTTATTTTTAAACTTTTCAATTTGATATTATTACAGTCTTAAAATCAATCAATCAATTGAAAAAAATATACCTATAGGTGTAAATATAAAACCTCAATTCAATAAAATAAAAATCACTTCATTGATTCAAGGATCAAACAATGTGTTTTTTAATGCCAGAACAATACATTAAATTTTCACAATGAAATGTATAAAAATACACTCCTACAGTTTTATTTTATATAAAATTATATTTTTAGAATACATTTTCATTAAATTCAAAATTTTACTAACAAGCTTTTATTTTAAATTAAAATTATCAACAGTTCATCACTTCTAAATATAAATTCAACAAAATGCATTTTAAAGTACCTTCTCGTAATATACCCACTTAATGCAGTTTTAACTACTACACATGTAACTTTGCCAAAGTTCAATACTTTCAATTTTCTATGGTTTATTTTCATCATAATTACCATAAGCTTATATCTAAATAAACATAAATTTATAAAAATGTAGGTTGGTGGTATAATGTTTTCAAAACAAATCCAAAACAATTTTACCTCCCTCAAGCCCGCAGTTAAATAGGTACTCGGAAAAGTTTTACCACGTAACCAAAATCTGAAAAACACTACGAGTCACTTGTTTGAAGCTAGAGTAATTAACTATATAAGCCTACACCAATTTTAAATCATTTGAAAATTATCACAAGAAGTAATTGGCGAACTCTTCTTCAAAATCCTTTAATTTGTTTTTTGTGATTTTGTAATTTTTCGCCAAATATGTCGTCACCTCTCGTCTAGAAAGTTTAAAGAAGCAATTTTGAAAAATGTCCTCAAACTAATGACTCGCAGTGTAAACATAAAAGTTTACACATATCAAATGTAGCAGGTAACTTTCATGTCCTTAACGACCCTACTGTTACATATTCTTATAAAATTACTTTGGAGCTCATTCGAGCATGATAACTTTTCCCAAACAATTTATGACTAATTCATCAAAACCAATCAAATCGACTCGACAGACGACAACAAAAAGGGTGACATATCCTGTCAACAGGAATAATAAATCTTAAACATGCAGACTATACAACAACTTACCACACATTAAAAATCCTTGAATCTTTGTTTGAATCCTTTAACAAAAATCCCTTGGTACATTTTTTTCTCTTCAATTTTTTTTTTTTATAAAATTGGTATTTTTGAAAAAAAGAAAAACTTATTCACTATACAACAGACCACATAAAATGCATAACTGACATTCTAATTTCAATTCACATTCAACCATTTTAACCAGCTCACTGTGTTTCACAGTGACGCAACTCGGCATTTTATTCACCAAACAACAAAACCGCTGCCGCCGTGCGCTACCATAAGGATATTCTTTTTCTCATAATTTAAACATTTTTTTTCGTATCACAAAAAAAAAAAGGATTTAACTTGTTCGACTTTCGGACTTTCAAAAACTCGATTATAGAAAATTAGCAGAATTTTTATTATAGAAAATTAGCAGAATTTATTATTATTTTTGCTAAATGGTCCTTTTGCATCCGCACTGGAAGCGAACCAAAACTCAACTGAATAACCGTAAACGAGCACCCAACAACGACAGGATGGAAACGATAGAGATGAGATCCTTGCGAATTGAGAAAATAAGCCCAACAGGAGGTAGTATCGTATACAAAACAAGAAGTTCGAAACTTGGGATGCTTCATACTGTTATACTGGCTGTGGCAATGTTACGATGGCGTGCTCAGTGTAGCTGTTTATATTGGAGATGTGCGGAGGCCAAGGACTATGATGACGATAATATTATACGAAAAGCATGGCAAATTCATTCATACGAGTGTATATTTGCAATAAACCGTGAATATACCAGAAATCCACAGGACACATTCTATGAATGAAAAGCTACACTTTGTTCTCTATTTTGAAGAGATGATGGTCTGTTATCGGATTCTGCGGAGCTTTGTGGGTGAATACACATAAAGTAGACTTGGTAATATTATACGTCTTCGGTTCGGTTCTTCGTGTGTTGTTGTTTTTTGGTTTTGTCGTTATTACAAATAAGACAGTTTACCTGCAGCTAAGTGGCATAAAGATGATTTACGTATATTTCGATGACACCCCACTGTTTGGAAGAGAGGCTCTGCAACTGATAAGGGATTTGACAAATTTACAAACGTTATGGGATGTTTGTTTTTTACTTTTGTGTGACTGTGAAGATATTTTCTTTGTTCTTTCTGTAAATGAAACTGTTTATGTTTGATTGTGTGTTTTTGTGGATATTGTTTAAGGTATTTTGTGTTTTGGATTTTGGTAAATAAAATTGATTGTTTCAATATAGAAAAACAACAACATATTTTTAGCCTGTTGATTCCTTAATTTGTTTTTTTTTTCCTTACAGGTGTTTTAAGGCATATTTATTACGAAAAGCTAAATATAAAATTAGTCTTAAGAAACTTTAAAGTTAGGAGAGTTTAAGCTTCTAAAAATAAAAAGAAAACTTAACTTTTTTTCTGAGAAAACCCTTTAGCCCTATTTTGCTTAACAACTCGTGCGAAACTTTCGATACACGTGAATGTATTTTTTTTTTTAATTCGTGTGGAAAACATTTTCATTATTTACTTTTGAAACTTACCATAATAAAGAATGGTTATTTTCTTGTAGAAAGAGGCTATTAATATACCTGAGATCATTTGACAGAATATGACTGGTTATTTTTAGATTTTATGTAACTATAGTTTATAGGCAATAATGCTATGTATAATAGTAAGTTTTGTAATACAATATAGTAGCTTGATAGAAATAACATGAAAGTGCTAAAGCTGGAATTGTAGCTATTTCAAGTGTGACGGTACGTGTTTTCCACTCCTATTCATTTTAACTGAATTGATGATTTTTTTTTATTATTTTCTTTTTTTTTTTTCTTTCAATAAATCATTTACAAACTAACAAACCGAGTCCCCCAATTCTCTCTGTCTGTTTGTATATTCATACTTCTAGCTACAGCCTAAACCGCTACTGCAGGATCGATTTTCTACAAACTTGGTGGTTAACCGTGTTGGAACGGAACCTTACTTATTTCAAAAACGGCCAAACGATTATGATTTATGATTATAACATGACAGATAAGACGATACTGCTGAAATTAAAAAAAAATAAAATGCACGACTTTGTCGCACGAACTTGCTCTTAGAGTTAAAGTTGCTTAAATTTTTAAGACTTTTTATATAGAAATTTGTAAAAAAAAATAAAATTCGTTTTTTAAAAAAATAAAATAAAATCTGAAATTAAATTGCCCTCCAAAACAAGTATGAAGTTTTGATTGATATATTAAGGTGCATTTTTAGAAAAAAAAATTTTCAAAATCGTTAGAGCCGTTTTTTAAAAAACTAATTTTTTATAAATAATTTTTTGGAAAAAAAGTTTTAAAATAAAATTGGTATGCCATTTTGTAGAAATCACTAATCAACATCTAAAAACAAAATTTCGAAAATTTGATTTTTCAAAAAAAAATTTTCAAATTTTTTTTAAAAATCCAAAAATATTTTTTTTGGAAATTTTATTTTTGGTTTATATTCAAATTACATAAATGCTTCTTCACAAAAAGTTTCGTTGACATCGAATAAGCAGTTTCGGAGATAATTGGATTTGAAAAAAACGGTTCTATGGCAGGTACCGTTAATAATGATTTTCAAAAAAAAAAATTTTCATTAGAAAAAAAACCTTAGCTTAAAACTAACACTTGAATTTTTTAAACAAAATCGTTGGAGCCGTTTTCGAGATATTTCAATTTTACTAAAATTCGTATATGACAAGTACCGTTATTTTTGGTCCAAAAAAATTAATTCCAAAAACCCCTCTGGAGAGTCGCCAAATAACGCTACATACCAAGTTTGACATTAATCGGTCCATCCGTTTAGGCTGTAGCTCCTTATACAGACAGACAGACAGACTGACAGACAGACGGACAGACGGACTTCCGGGACCCACTTTTTTGGCATTGTCTACCATCGTAGTGTCATGGAAAAATGTTATCTCAACTTTTTTTTTTGTACGAATGCATAACTTGATAATATATAGTACCTATACGCAAGTAAAAATACACAAGAATTTTTTTGAAATTTTGTTTTTAAGTGTTGATTTATGTATCTATGTTTTCATAAAACAGGCATACCAACTTTTTTTTAAACGTCAAATAGGTTTTTTTTAAATGACTCGAAAGATTTTCGACATTGTTTTCGAAAAAATATATGAATATATATGTATTTTTAAATTCTTAAAAATTCCTCAAAAATCAAATAATAATAATTATTTTATTATTTTGCTTAAGCCCGATTTTTCATTTAATTTTTTGTAACTGGTGGACAGTTAGAGAATACTGAGCCAAAAAACATTGCAGAATTAAAAAAAATTGTTCCTACTACTAACCAATGTTTTGTTGAATGATTTAAAAAAAAATCAATTTAAGGGAAGCAAAATACTGTTTCAAAATAGGGAAGTTTTAAATTTGACAAAAACTGCATTTAATCGAAAACTGAAAGGATTTGGGATAAACGAATCACAAAATTCTGAGAACCCCTAAGTTTACCTATTAGCTTATTTCCTTTGAACCATTACTTTTAGTAAACCATGTATAAAAAATAAAACATTGATTAAGTCGAGCTTGCGAAAACTCTGAATTTGACGCGTTCCATTCAAACAATATGAACTTGAATTTCTGAAGTAAAAAAATCTGGTGCGAGTTTCAATAAATATACTAAATTTCAAAATTTGTTGGGCATAGAAAACTATGCCGTTTTAAAAAAAATTTACAACTTGGAATGTGAACAAATTTTATATCCAAGTAAAAAAAAAAATAAGTTATTAAAAGAATATGAGAGTATTAAGTTGCATTTTAGAACCAATATTTTCAATATTGTTTCTTTGACTTGTGTTACATATTACCGTTAGAGTGTGACATTTGATATTAACTTTAAGTTTTCGTGTTATGTAAAACTAAAGAAAGGATTTTTTTTTATTTTTTAAGGGAAACTTATTATTCAAATTATTTAAAGTTTAATGATGTGTATAAAGTATAATAGGTTTTGTTTTAACACTAAATCTATTAACTTCTTTTTTAACAATTATAAACCAGCATCGATTAAAATGAGACACGTGTGATATAAAAGTTAATTTATTATTATTATTTATTCCTATTATAAATAAATTTACAAAGTAATTAAATTTACAGCACTAACTAATAGAAGCTTTCGGTTAGGTCAATTTAATTTTTCGAAGATAACTAATATGATTAAAAAAAAAACATCTCTCTAAGTCCTAAAATCATGTGCAATAAACTTAAATTAGTTTTATAAATACTATGTCCTTCATCTATTGAAATCATTTCCTTAAAAAAATAACCTCAAAGAAAATGATAAATAAACTTTTCAGTACGGAAAAAAACTTTGATTGTTAAATATAAGTTTCCAAAAATAGTAGATTAAATGAATCCTCAAAGAATTAAAAACAAATTAAAAAGCTCATGCTTGGATTCAAAGCATTATCTCATTACTTACTGGTAACTTCTTATCCATATTGGTGCCCCTTGAACTAAAAGTTCTAATATTATTTTAATATATCAAAAAATTTAAGCATAAAGAAAGAATAATATAATGGGAGACATACACTATCTCCAAGAAAAAAAAATCTCAATCGGATAAAATCTCCAGAAATTTTTTGACCCCATGGATAAAATCTCCATGGGGAAAGGCACCCAATGGACAAAATCTTCAATAAATCATTTTTTCTCTCAAACTCCCAAAAATCTCCAATTAGCAAATCAAAAACGGTATAGAATGATGAAAAAACTGTAATTCAAAGTAAAATCAGAACGAAACACGAAAATATTAAAATCATAAAGGTTCCTCTTTAAAACCGAAACCATCAAAAAAATAAAATGCACTACTGGGGTCGCACGTACTTGCTCTAATGCTAAAAGTAACTCTAATGTTAAAGCTTTTTATTCAAGAAAATCAGGAAAAATTTGATATTTTCAAGAAATTTCATAGGCAGTGTAAAAAAATAAAATCTGTTTTTTAAATTAATTGAAAACCGTTTTAAATGATGTTTTAAAAAAAAAAACCAATGATGCCATTTTATTACTTGTATAAAAATGTATTTTTTGAAAAAATTTTTCGAAAATCGTAGTACCCGTTTTTTAAAAAAATAATTTTTTATATATAAAAAATTTCTAACATTTTTCAAAAAAAAAAGTTGGTATGCCATTTTGAAGAAATAATTAATTTACACATAAAAACTAAATTTCAAAATTTTTCATACATCCGTTTTCAAAAAATTGAATTTTCAAAAAAAAATTTTGAAATGTTTTTTAAAAATCCAAAAATTCGTTTTTTCAAAATTTTCTAAAATTTTAATATTACCTTTACTAAAACACTTTTGTATAAAAGGTTAATTTTGAACGAGATATTCAGAAACAAAAAAAAAAAACCGTTCTATGACAGGTACCGTTAATAACGGTACAAAAAATATTTTTTTATTTCAAAAGTTGGGTCTTAAGTGTAATACTACACACAAAAATTTTAATCAAAATCGTTAGAGCTGTTTTTGAAAAAAATTAACTTTTCTATTTCCGTTATATGGCAGGTACCGTTAGTTTTGGTCATACAAAAAAAATTTCAATTTCCCCTCTAGGGAATCCTCAAAAACTGCTAACTACCAAGTTTGAAGAAAATCACTTCACTCCTTTAGGCTGCAGCTCCAGATAGAGACAGACACACAGACAGACAGAATTGCCGGACCCACTTTTTTGGCATTCTCCATCATCGTAATGTCATGTATAATTGTTATCTCGAGTTAGATTTTTTTTACGAATCCTAAACTTGCCCTATTGTACCTATATCGCAAGTAAAAATAGTGTAAGCAACCGTGATATGAACCTTCGTTTTTTTGGCCTACATTCGTGTGCCTTAACCATGATGATAATATACAGCAAGTTGAACCAAGCATAATGTTTGCGGTAGCTTATCGCAACTTACAATTAAATACGAGTGAAAATTTTGGAATTATCTTTCGGAGATTTTTTTTTGAGATTTTTTCCTGGACATTTTGTCTTTATCCAGCTCTGTCTTAGGGATTTCGGCTTGGGGGATTTTCTTTTTGATATTACGGATTTTGGTCATTCATCACAAACCCTAATATAACTTTTCTCTTTTAAAATTTGTTTGGCAATAAATTTTTAAGTTTCTTATGAATAATATAAAACAAAATTAATCAGTGGCATCATTTACAAAAAAATATAGAAATAACAAAAAAAATAATGTAAAATATTGAATAAACAGCAAGTCCATTTTCTATTTAACGAGTTTTTCTGGGAAAAATGTATATGATTCTTAGAAATTTGTCAAAATTCTTATTCATCCTATCTTTCTTTAAACTTATTCAAAAGGTTTCTTAGGGATTTCCAAGAAGAATAAACATCTTTGTTAAAAAAATCTTTTAGTTAAAGTTAATTAATTATGAATTCATCGTTAATCGACTTCCAACGATTCAACCTCATTCCAATTAAAATATCTTTAACAATTCATAGCTTTAAATACCCTCAAACTAATTAGATACTTAAGGATCATGATATTACTCCTTTTTTTTTTTTTAGGAAATCGAAGAACAATCTGAAAGAATTTGCATATCTAATTGCTGCTTTCGAACGTTTTTGTTGAAATTGGAGAGAGCTTAACAACCCAACAACCCATGAATCTAAACGTGAGTAAGTAAATATAAGGCTTCATCACCCTTAAAAACAAACCTGAAGGGGTTACATTAAATGATAATAATGTAAAATATACACAAAAGGAAGCTGAAAGAATTGTCGTTAAAAGTCATAAAAATAAGCCACCTGAGACTGAGACAAACAATTATTTAACTCTCCATTGTAAAAGTGTGTCCCTTTTGAATATTAATCACGTTTTAATTTTCTTCAGAATATACTTCAAAGTAATATTTGGAATACACTTTCAAATTTAAAAAGAAAAAAAAAAAGATGTAAAAACTCGAACAATGAGAACCCTTTCCACAAATCAATTTTGTAGAAAATTAAAAAGAAAAAATCAGCTTTATAGCTATGTCCATTTAACCAGAGAATTGAGGTTGAGAATCAAAACGACATGTGACGTTCTAATAAAAAAAAAAAGAACAAAATATCCTTTAGCCTAGGGTGGCAATTATAGGATTTTTGTAAGGAAAAAAGACAATTTTAAGTGAACATTCCAAAAACAACCGACCTCGTTTCACTATTTTCATCATCCTCTTTTTGTGCTGGCATTAAGAGTTCAGTCATAAAAAAAAAGTGATTACTCTTTTTTAACAAATTATTCATAATTACTTTGTTACTGCAGAATATTTTATGACATTGAACCCTTTATTGAACTTGATGTCTAACTTCTATGGAAACCATCCCCAAAGGCTTGGTACAATTTACTTTTTTCCTTATCTATCAATCTCCTTTGAAATTGAAAAATGTTTTTTTTTTTTTTAAATCCAAGCCCTTTTGGCTTTTGTACGATTAATAACAGTTTAGGGATTCCTTAAGTTCTTAGAAATCACTTTCAACTTTTGCAAACATAAACGGGACTATTGAAAAGATTTATTGTAATAAAGAGGGACAGTAAAATGGTAATAGATTGACAGAATGAATTACTTAAATGATTTCTGTTTTCCCAAAGGTTAACTAACCCCTTTGAAGGTCTATGAACTTTTTATTCTGAAAATACTTTGTTTATGAAAAATATGGACAAATGACATTTGTGTATCTTAACTTTTCATTTAAAGAGGATTAGAACAATTTTGACTTAATTCAGGAATTTATTTTTAATCTTTGGGATAGTATTGAGAAAAAACCTGAAGATATCAAGGGGCACGGTAGTGCCCAGCCAAGTTCTCTAGCAACTTTGGCACTACACCCTTATTTACAGGAAACAACTCAGGCCATTTTCGACCCCCCTCTAACTTCTACACCAAAGATGCTAGAAATTTCAAACTCACTACATTTGTTGAGCTGGTCGAAACCAAACACCTCACAAAATTTCAGCCTCCTACGATGAGTAGTTACTGAGATATAGGGCTTCAAAAATCGCAAAAACCGTAACTGACTCACTGACTCACTGATTCACTGACTCACTGACTCACTGACAGATCATCAAAATTATGGAGTACTTCCCGATGTCGTAGAAACTTGAAATTTTACACGGTGATAGGACTTGTGGTGTATACAAAGGAAAAAATCGAAAATTTGAGATTTTCAATTCAGGGGGCGTGGCATCCGCCCATTTCCGCTGAATTTTCACCAAATATTATAAAGCACTTCTGATAGTCGTAGAATCTTGAAACTTGGTAGAATGGTAGAGCTGGTAGTTTATACAAAGGAAAAAATTTTAAATTTGAGAATTTCAGCCAGGGGGCGTGGCAACCGGCATTCCCGCTGTATTTTCATCAAATATTATAGAGCACTTCTGATTGTCGTAGAATCTTGAAATTTGGTAGAATGTTGGAGCTGGTAGTTTACACAAAGGAAAAAATTTAAAGTTTGAGAATTTCAGGCAGGGGGCGTGGCAACCACCCATTTTCACTGAATTTTCATCAAATATAGAGATTTTATATTCTACAGCCATACCTTGCAAAAAGTAGTGAAATCACAACAAAAACATTACTGTTAAAAAAAGAGCCAAGTTCTCTTGTATTGAAATTATGCTGGCACAAAAAGTACTGAGATGTAAAAGTGTACCAAGTTCTAAAGTTTGGGTTCAAATTCGTATCAATAAAATTTTGATTGTTTACTTGGCAATTTTTGAAATAACTTTAAAAATCGATAATTAAGAAAAATTGTCAAGAGAACAATCAAAATTTTATTGATACGAATATGAACCCAAACTTTAGAACTTGGTACACTTTTACATCTCAGTACTTTTTGTGCCAGCATAATTTCAATACAAGAGAACTTGGCTCTTTTTTTAACAGTAATGTTTTTGTTGTGATTTTTCTTACTTCTATAGACTTATGGGCATTGGGGCCTGATTTATGAACAAAAAGGGACTTCATATCTAGGACAGTGCTCGAGGGCCTCCAACGGAGACAAGGGCCCCATGAGAAATTTTGTATTAAAGAAACCTGTGTATACAAATAAAATATAACTCAGCACCAGATCTCAAAGAAACTCTTGAGTTTCATTTATGAAAAGAGCTTGAAGAGACCTGCTTTTTGATGTTTCACTTGATGAATTTTCAGGGAATTTTTTTAAAATGTAATTTTTTTATGTACCCCTTGCATTTTTTCCGGAATGTAAAAAAAAATAAATTTGTAATTATTTTTACGTAAATTGACTCATATCTCATATCTCATATCTGTAAACCAAAACTTATTTCGAGACTTTGGCCCGCAGATATCTTCCTCCGGATATAGGAAAAAATGTTTGCATGCAAATAACTCAGCAACCAGACCTCAAAGAAACATTTTGTTTTAATTATGAATACAGCTTCATGAGACCTTTCTTTTGATGTCTCACTTGTTGAATTTGGAGAAAATTTTATAAAATGCATTTTTTTCGGCAAGGGGTCAGCCTTGATTTTTTTTTTTTTGAAAATCTGAAAAAAATAATTTTTTAATTTTTTTACCTAAATACATAATTTATGTTTGTTGTTTGTGTACTCATATTTGTAAACTAAAGCTTGTTTCGAGATTTTGGTCCACAGATATCTGCCTCCGAATGTAAGAAAACAAATGTTTGGATGTAAATTACTGGGAAAGCAGACCTCCAAAAAACATTTGGTTTTTTATGAATAGAGCTTGATGTCTTACTCGAAATATTTTGGGGAAAATTTTCAAAATGCCTTTTTTCACAAAGAAGTTAACCTTGAATTTTTTCAACAGTTAAAAAAAAATAAATATGTAATTTTTTGCTATGGTTACGGAAATTGATAAGAAATTCGTAAAAATTGTTGCTAATTGCACAAAAATGCAATACAAAGTATAATAAATAGGTTTTAAAAAGTGTTTTAAATATTTTTCACATGTGTCAGTTTGGACTTGGACTTTATTAAATTGTTGAATTAAGCTTGTTCAGCATAAAGTGACTTAGCACTACTAAAAAAAAGAGTGTGTGTACACATGTACACGCGACTGAAGTTATATTTCTCACTCAGTATATTAAATGAATATTTACGTTTTTGTTTTTGTTTTTTGTGGCAACTTGTCACATGCAACTTGCCACATGCATTTTGCCACATGCAACTTGCCACATGCAACTTGCCACATGCAACTTGCCACATGCAACTTGCCCCATGCTACTTGCCACATACATCTTGCCATATACAACTTGCCACATTTTGCATATTGAATGCCACATTGCGCATGCACTTGCACCATGATTCATGCCACATGGTTCTTGCCATGCAATTTGCGACATGAAACATGCAACTTGCCACGTGTTGTGTGTTTTTTTTCAACCGTACTGGGGCGTACTGCATTTTTAAATACTGCTACCAACTATAAAGGTGAAACGACAGCCCTGCTGCCTAATTGTCTCGGAGTTGGCGTCGCGTCATAATCCCTTTGACATTCTTGTCAAAAAACAAATTTTCATACGCACCGTCCCATAAGAAGTATAACCTCAAAAAGTTTTATGATCGTGTTGGTACCCTTGAAATAGTCATAACTCCAGCATATGAACTTGTTGGTAACAAACACAGGTTATTGTTGTTCATTCAAAACCTTCAATATCAATTAAATCCATATAGGCAGCATCACTGCAAGAATGAAAAATACATACCTACAAAACCTTTTTGATATCAATCTTACTAAATTTCTATTTATATACTCTATAGCTTGTTTTCTATTATTCTATTTAATCAGTTATTCTGGCTGCCATTTTGAATTTTATAAAAATGCCTGTTTTTTTTGTATTTTTCATTTTTCAGTGTACCAAATGTTATAATTTTTTTCTCAAGAAATGATCATGCCAAAAAGCATTAAAGCCACCACTGTGTATTGCCCTTTTCTTTCGTTGCTATTTCACCTTGTTTCCCAACAAACTTTAAGTTCAACAATTCATTGATCAAAAATTTAATGTTCCAATCAGACTTAAATATCACGAGGATCTATAACGTTACCACTTGTGACTTCAGCAATAATTTGCAAACTTAAACTATTTGACCATAAATTAAATCCATGTGTCTAGTGTCATCCAATCATCATCCCTTTTAATATTCAATTTGCAATTTCGATAAATTGATATATCTACAAAAGAAAATCAATATCAATTTAAAAACGCACAAAAAAAAAATTAAACTAATGTACATACGTTACTTACTGTCACGCACCATGTGGAAACTAATAATTTCCGTAAACATTGGAATTTGTACAAAAGTACTACATACAAATAAAAAGAAAAAATTCAAATTGTATGGGGGGGGGGGGGGGGGAGGGCATATAAATTTGAATGAATAAGTGTCAAGTTAAAGACTCGTATGTGGTTGAAAAGACTGTCAATGTAATTCTTGTCTTTTAAGCCTTTGAAACATGTACATATTCCAGTTTCATCCGAATTTTAATTTAGAATATCCATTTTATCTAGTTTTTGCAGTTTTAAAAAAGAGATGCATTCAAAAAGAGACTGTTACAAAAACAACCAAGGCAACATCAATGAAATAGATTTTCCATTGAAAAATGCATAAGCATATTTATGGTGACCAACTATCTGTTTTTTTATGGCAAAAAGATTTAAAACGAACGTCCTTGCGACTACATTATCCAATTTATATTTTCTTGTAAATTTGACTTTGAAGCCTTAAAACCAATAAAAATACAAAATTTGATTCCGCTACAAACAACAACTCAAAACATAAAAAAAAAAAAACAAATATTCTATGATCTCATATTAAAATTCTAAGTAGGGAAATGCTCTTATTTTTTCCCCATGAAGTCCTTTTAAAGTCCTTTATTGCAAGCTTAGCCATAAGTACCGATACAAATATAGTGCTGGGCTACACAACAGCAAAAAAAAAACTTCCCTATTTGTTGATGTATGCTTTGAAAAAGTGTATGCTCATTATTTTAATGGCTGACATTTTTGTATCGAAGTATTTTTTTGTTCTTTTTTTCTCATTATTCTCTTTAAAATTCGCAATTTGTTCTATGTGTTTTTCTCTTTGGCTTATGCGTTCCATTCACTATGTTACTGTAAAAAAAAATATCAATCCAATATGCCAACATGATATTTTGCTTTTTTTTTTAATGGGACATTATTCATGCTACTAGCAACACAGACGCATCTTCAAAGGATTGGGTTTATAAAGTCCTTTTGTTGGTTCCAATAAATACCATACCAGTTAACCTATCATTGCCGCTGGTGGGTTTTTCAAAGAGAAAAAGTACATCCATCAGATATAGAACACATGACTCAAAGGATTAACCCATCATAATTTATATTAATAATACGAATTTAGTCTGAAAATATAGCATTTTTAACCTGGAATTTTTTTTAAATATTTTTGAGTATTTTAAATAAAATATTTTTTTCAGCTTAAGGATATTTTGTATGGCTCAGTAAAATGTGGTTGATAGGAATTAAACAAAAGCAGTCTGTTTTCACTTTGCGATAAAAGAATGAAACTTGCATCGCTTTATTCTATTTAGGGGAAGACGGGGCACAAAGAACCCCGCGGTGCAATGGTTAGAGCGATGGACTATGACGGGTTGGGGTCAGAATTCTTTATGTGCCGAAATTCGGATTCCAAAATTCTGTATTCCAAAATTCAGTTTTTTTAAATTCTGTAAATGCAAAATTCTTTATTTCAAAATTCTGTAGGTATACCAACGTTTTGTAAAGGATAGAAGATAAACTGTTATTATACAATTTCTCTTTTATCATTTACAGAATATTGGTTAACAGATTTTCATTTGCAGAAGTTTGAAGTTTAGCTAAAGAAAACGAAAATTATTAAGAGCCGTTTGCTGAAACAAAACTGAAGAATTTAAGTTCTACATAAGACAAAGTAGGGAATAAGATTTTACGTTCTACTTAAATATTAAAGTTTCGTTTCAGCAAATGGGTCTAAGTAACATAAAAAGACTATTTAAGAAGGTTAGCTAGGAGTCTCCATCATGTTATTCATTTGGTTATTTGATGTTGAAAGGAAATATTTGTACGAGAGCTCTTGATTAGTTTTATTTTTATTATATCTAAATCAAAAATAATATTATCAAAAAAAAAAAATTAAAAAAAAAATAAATAGGTAATTGTTTTCTTTGAAAGATTGAACATTTTTTTCCGAACACAAGATAATAATTTCTTAAAAAAAAAAAAAAAACAATTATTTTTAGGTTTTTTTAACGTCTCCATCTCCAACGAAAAAATATAAGACTAATTTTGAAGTATTTCTTTTCTGCTGTAAGTTTTTTCTAGCTCAAATCTTTTTAGTTTATGTTTGGCTTGTATTGGTTCCGTGTCAAAAAAAAAAATTAAGAAAAGTGGTTTTCGCCTTGACGCCCGTCAATTTGTGCATCCGTGTGTCTATGCATACATCTGTGTACACATTTCCACTGCTTAAACGAGGTGGTGGGTTTTCTTTAAATTAGGCACATCATGGAATTCTAAAAGTTCTAATTTTTTTTGTTTTATAATACCTCACTTAAAATGTGTGCCTCCCATACAACGCGTTGACTCTCTGACGTCAAGAAAAAATCCATATTCTCTTTGTCATCTCACCGTCAACGTTCACCTTCACAGTGTCAATGCATAAAACATTGACTATCACACGATTGACACTATTGCGTCAGTGTTGTCCTAAATTACGTTGACGCGCAGGTGTGTCAAATAATATTAAAAAAAAAAGCGGAGAAAATGAGATTTGAAAAAATTTGAAAAATATGGCCACCTTCAAACGCTTATAGCATAAGAACGCCGCACCCAATGTTAATGGTTATGGTCTTAAAATGTAGCTTAGAATATACAAATGGTTTTTGTTTTTTTAATAAAAAAAAAATTTTGCATCCAACATGGATGCCATGTCCATACCGAAAAGTTTGTTTTGTAAAAAAAATAACAAAAAGGTGAAATGAGAACCCTGTTACCTGTTTAGAATTATTTCTGACTTTCTCATAAACGACTTAGCCGATTTCAAGGAACATTTTTAAGAGAACCGTCTAAGTACCAAATATCATACTGTCTAAAAATTTTCGAAACTCTTAGTTTTGAATTAAAAAAAAACATTTTTTCTTGAAAAATTATTTTTTTTTTTAAACGGGTTGATAATTTTTTTAAAATTTTTGTTCTTACGTGTCAAAAAATAATTTCTTCGGAAAAGCATAGGACCAAATATTTTTGTATGTTTTTTGAAATTTTATATTGCAAAAAGGTAATTTAATTAACCTCTTCTCTAAAGACTTGTTATGTATCCAAATATGTGACATGCTTCTTTAAAGAATGTTTTAATTTTTTGTTTCAACCTTTTTATAACAGGTCGGGAAAAATGGGAAATGATAGATTAAAAGGTACATATTGGTCAGTCAGTGCTATATTTTTAACAGATAGCTGAAGCTTTCTTTCTCGTTTCGGTTAAGGAGGTACGTTCTCGATTAAGTAAAGCCTCACTTGGTAGAACTTCTTATTTTTTTCCGTAAGTTAATCAACTCTGTGGAGATAAAATCTCAAAAAACAAAACAAACTTGCATAATGACATAACTTTTTCACCACCATGTATAATCAATGCATTGTATAAGTAGACTATTAGCCCACAGTGTTTTGTCAAATAAGGCTATTCTAATCCAATGATTGACATTTTTTCTAAAATTCCCACATACGAAATGAAATAAACCCTTATGACCTTTGTAAATATTTCATTTGAAAATGCCACCCATTACTTAAATGTTATAAATAAAATAAAAACTTGTCTTTGATTCACTAGTATTTCGATTTATGTAAATTCAAATTCCGATATTCTCAACCAACCCACAATCAAATCATATCTCTGTTTATTACAGACAACATAAATACTCAAATATTTACGTCAATCCTTCTATTTTCAATATTCCAGGAATATGAAAAAAAATAAATCTCAACTTTTTTTTATTATTATGATAAAGGTTTGTAGTTGAAAAGTAATATCGAAATGGAACTTTCTAAACTAACTACAACTTTCTTGTTTGAAAATCTCCCAGAGAGAGAGAGAAACGATTATGTACATGACAACTTGACATAAATTAATCTTTTATTTATATTTTTTTTGTTTTTTTTTTTATTTTTTTTTTTATATTTATTCACCCCATGTTGTTTGATAAGTTCATTCAAAGTAAAAAAATTTAATTATAGAAACAAAAAAAGGACTCAACCAAGACAAAATCATTCAACAGGAAATTGTTCTGCAATCGATTTGTAAAATTCAAAGTTTCATTTCATTGCTACACTTCCAAGAACTAACTCTCTTACAGTTTCTTTGACTGTACATCCTATTGCATTATGTTTGGGTTTGCTTCGCTTAGCAGAGGCTACATTAAGGAAGAAAGAGTTCAATACTGAGATGCAATATTGTAGTAAAAAAAAAAAAAACTATATCTCTAGGAGTTTATCGTCCACAACATAAATTCGTTTATCAGCTTCTTAAACTTAATATGTACCTACGTCAATCGATTGAATCGGATAGTCAGACTGTGCTCGTAAAGAAGGTAAGGGTGTTCGAAGGGATTCAATAAATTGTGCGGATAATATTGTTTGGTAAATAAGAATACGAACAAGCAAAAAGTTTTAAATTTAACTTTAGAAAAAGTATTTGCAAAGAAGTTCAAGGATAACTATATCCTTTCTATTTGTACAAACAAGGAGCAGTGGTTCATAACTTTAAATAGAGAAATTGAATTTATTGAGCAGAGGAAAAAAGTGTGTTTTTGAACTTGAACTTAATAAATATTATATTGAAACTTTTAAGAGTTGACGATGAAATAGATTGTTATTATGAGTGTAACTAATAAATTGTGTGGTTTGTGGGCTTAGTTCTTTCAAGGCTTTTCAGTAACAAAAAAAAAAATCAGTTGTTTAAAAACTTTAAAAACAAACAAGTCCGAATATTTATAAATTGTTTTTGTATTTTTGCAAAGTGAATCATCTACAAAACAAGCTTAACAATTTGCCTAAAATTTCTCAAATAGATTTTTTTTCCACATGCAATCAAAACAAATTGAATAATAAACCATTTTTTTTTTTTAAATAAAACCATTTGGTATGATTTTTGCAGCTATTAGCATTTAGCATGTGAATTATATTAGTTGGGAACACACAAATTAACCTTCATTTAATTCAATTTTTTTCCTCTATTAAAATTTAATTTACAGCTATATAATTTGACTTGTTAAAAAAAGGGTTAAGGCTGACCAACGGAATATTTTCTAAATAAAAAAAAAAAAAAAATAGATTTTTAATATAATTATATTTGGCAAACAAAATATTCTCGTCTATAAGCAATTCACTTACAAAAGATCAACAAACTTTTAGCCTAGAATATATTATAATTTAGTCAATATTATATGAGTGCTCTTTATTAAATTAGCAGTAGGGTGTAATATTTGCAAGTTTGTGTCTGTCTAGTGATTTTGTTTTTATTTATACGAATAATATTACTCGTATTATTGGAATGGAAAATTCATCGAACTTTATATAACTTTCTTAGCCGAAGTAACTTTTTTTTTTTATGTTTTTATTTATTCAGTTCAGTTCAAAAAGATTCCTAAATTATTAGATCAAAAGTTGTGTTTGTTTCTTTTTTTTTTTGAGAGTGGAAGGAAGTTATTTCCGGAATCTATATTCGTAAGAAATGCTAAAAATAGTTACATTATTTATTAATACAGAAAAGGTCTTCAGGTTTCTTTTTCGGTTGTTTCACAATTTGGCTAAACTCCTTCCTTGCAAAATCCAGACAAACACACAAGTCTGTATGTATGTAAAATTAATAACAATATGTTTTTGATTCATCTTTAAAAAAAAAAATATATTTTTATGAGGGTATTTTAAGGCAGAAAAAGTGAATTTCACTTAAAATAATTATATTTTATTTTCCAGCTACATTTTCGCTTTCGATATGTGTAGTGTGTAGGTGCAATAGGGCAAGTTTAAGATTCGTAAAATATCAAACTCGAGTTAAAATTAAGACATGTTATAGAAAGAATTGAATGTTTTGTTTAGGATAAAAATTATCGGTACATGCTATTCATATATATAATAATAAAAATGCAAAAAGTTATTTTTATCCAAAATGGATCTAACGGGTTTAGTAAAAATAAATATTTAAGCTATGGCAAATACCTAAGGTTCTGCTTTTGAAATAAAAACAAATGTTTTTTTAAACCGCAATTAACTTTAACTGTGATATAACCATTTTTTTTTTATTTCTGACATTTTCGTAAGCCGTTAAGAAAATGCACTAAAACTTTTTTACCTTTATTTACAAATTAAGAAAAATTTCAAAAATATTAAATTTGGATTTAAAAATACAATTTTTTTTTTCTTTGAAAACTCAACTTTTTGAAGATGAATTGGTGATTGTTGTTTTTTTTTTTTTATTTTATTTTGATGTATGGATTAATAATAATAATGGCATACAATTTTTTTTTTTTTTTCAAAATTCAAAACTCTTAGGTATGTACCTTTATGTATACAAAAAAATGTTTTTCTTAAATAATGGCTCCGAACAACAAAATGCAGAAATAAGAACTTTATTTCAAGAAGTTTCCACTTACCTATTTTTTCGCACACAAATAACTGCCGGTGACCATAGCCGGTTTTGATTTTTTTTAGTTTTTTTTCCAATACAACCATTAATATGTGATGTGGTATGTGATATTTCTTAAGAATCTTTCAAAATGTAATCTTATCCGTTTATCTTAAGTCAGATTCCCACCAAAAAAAGCTTCGAAGAAGCTTACTTTTTAATTTTAATTATGTATAGTGAAAAAAACTTAAATATGTAAATGAAAAATGGATTTTTTTCGGTTTTCCAAAAGTAGTTACTGATTTTTTATAGAATATTCATCCTTTTTATGAGCGGAAACCATAAGTCGTACATAAAAACTGATTCTTTGTGTGTACTTTTGGTTCTCTTTGGCCAATGACTTTCTACCTGATAACCTTAATGGTCATCTTTTTTTAATAAAACTATGCATTTCACAGCTGAGATTTTCTTATACAAAAATCTATTTCCCGATTAGACGAGCTCTGTTCATGGTAAGCCTAATGTTTTTCCAAGCCGTATTTTGAAATAACTAAAAAATATTAACTAATGAAATCGATATAATGGGCTTAAATTAGTTTTCCAATTCTGCAAACACCCAGCAAAAATTAAATTTTACAATATAAGCAATTACATCAAAGTACCTATCTATTATTAAATTTTTGAAATCTTAGTTTTTGGTATGATTTTTAATAAACAAAAACATTGTTGTTTAATCCACAAAATTTGTTTTTTTTTACAAATAAAACACAATACATATACTTTAAGATGACAATAAATGCCATCAAGTAAATTTTAATAAAATTCTGTTAGCTCTTAATGAAAAATACACGCAAAACAAAATAAGTTTAAATATTTTTTTATACAAAAATGCAAAAATTCAAATAAAAAACTATCTTATATTTATTTTTAGGCACTTTCCTAAAATAAAACCCCCTTGGTTTATTCAGAAAAAACTATTTTTTCTAAATTTCGTAGTTTTGCTTATTTTCAAAAAGAGCCCAACTTTCAACATTAACTGCCAATTAAAAACTATTGGTGCCATTTATTAGGAATATGGCGTACTATTTTGATAAAGCAATACTTAGAGATTATGTTAGAAACTTTAAAAACAAAAATTTAGTTTGTACAGTTTTTGTGCGATCATTTTCGGTTTGTTACAGAAATGGCACATGGGGCTACAAGGGGTTAAACTTTATTGGAGTTTTAAATCAAATCGGAAGAGTTGTCTGCGAGTAAATGGACAGCATGACGATAAACCATACTTTTTGTTGAATTTCTCAATAATCATAATATTGGTTTTTGATTAAAAACCAATACATGCCCTACAAAGCAAGTAAAAAACATTAACTTTCAGATGTTATTAGCTTGCAAATAAATGTTGTGAACAACTTGTTTGATAATTTTTTCTTATTTTGATGATTGCTATTTAATATTGAAATCATTTTTCTCATAAGACTTTAAAAACTCTGTTTTACATGCAATATACATTCATAGTTTTAATTACAAAATAAGATACATGCATAATGTACATAATTAATAAATTTCATTATGAAACTAAAACATTTTGTTTTTTGTTTCTTTAAGTGCCAATTTATATGGAAATAGCGATACAAAAATATTTTTAATTTGGTCTTTTATTGCACAGTTACATGACTTCCATCCAATGCCAAGGAAACTTAAAACAACATCAACTCAATTAGTGAATAATAGAAATCGAGATACAAAAAGAAATCGAGATACAAATTTAAAAGAATTATAAAACTTTGGCCTAATTAAGTGATTCCTCCTTATGTATTCCAGAATCCTCTGATTCAAATTACTTTTTATTTTCCAAACAAAAAGTGACAAGCGCTTACACTATTTATTTTCATCTAAACTATCCCTTTTGGAAGCTATACTTAAGCCAAATTTTGCAATTTATCCAAAATAATAAATTTGAACTATGACAATAATTGCAATTGATCTAAAAAAGCAAACGCGACTTAGTTTATTTAAATAGAACTATTCCCATAAGACCTTTATTGCTCTTGACCTTGATTTTATTTTTATTACTCATCATTTTGACATGATTCACCTACAAAAATCAAAATGATGCATAATTGATGTTCTATAATACTTCTTGCATAAAATTAATAAGTCCACGCAATAATCCTAAATATCTCTTATATTAAGTAACAATTATACCCACTACAAGTAATTAAACTATACCCATTAACATTTTTAATAGTGCCAACCTTAGAGTCACTTATTAACCAACAACTACTTAAACTCAGTCTCGGGTGAATTATTTTAATTGCCTACACAAAACAAAACAAATTTCTTATCTTGCATAAATGATGTTGGAACTGCACTCCACTATTAAAAAAAAAAATGATTACTTTGCATCATAAGAAAAAATAAACAACAAAAAAAAAAGCACATCTCACCACAATAATAAATTTAAGAAGGTTGATGCTCTTTTATTAAAATAAAAAAAATAAGAAACAAAAAAAAAAAAACATTAGTTCCGCAATCTTCAAACAAAAACAAAACGAAAAAAAAAAAACAAAAAAATATAATAATTTATCTTCAAAACCGAAAGTTAAATCAGATAAATAATTCCCTATACTATATCATCAAAAAAAATGCAAAACAATAGATTGCAATTCATAAAATATCCATAAACAAAAGAGACCTCATTAGTTAAATAACTTTAAAAAAGCACCAATTAACCTTGAACTCTCTTTTGATAGCCATATAGTCAAGCCCTTGCTTAACAAAAGACTCTTGTCTATATGAACTTACCATCATCGTGCATCAAAACTTTAATTGCATAGCAAACTTTCAATTTAACAAAAAAAAAAAAAAAAAAAAAACGGCAACATCCCATCGGTCACTCAATCAAATTAAGTAGTTTCCGACTTGATACAAGTATCTATAGAAAAAAAAAAAATGAATAAATACAACAACAAAAAAAAGTATCTAAGTATGTTATTCTATGGGAATTGAAAAGCCTGTGCTAATAAACTATAGGTAATAGTATCGCTAGTTGAAGCAGAAAGGTGGTCAAAGAACCGCAACAATATCATGCAAGTTGTACTTATAGATATAGATTGTCCAATGCAACATGCATACGAAACTCATGCATAATGAATGTAAATTGCTTCTCCGATTCCCGCCCAAGTGGTATATTGGTATCTCATAGATACTTTATCCAGTTCAATAACTTGGTTGATTTTTTTTTCACTATTTTTTATTTTTAGTTTTTTTTTTTTTGTTTTTAATCGGGCGCGAGATACTCATCGATGATTGCCCGTGCATTTCATATCTTCTCTTCTATTGTATGGCACGTTCCCACTGGTCTTCTGTCATATTACTCAACTGACAGCCAGCCATCCCCGAGCCAGCAGCAGTTTAGAGATAGTTAGTTACAACAACAACAAGAAACAATCACATCAGCTGTGACTATCATCACTCGGGTAAACAATTGTTTCCATTTATCGAGTCAGGGCTGTCGTATAGTTGGTGTTGGTGTCGGTATATCGTATCGTATCGTATCCAGAGTCGGTCATTGGGGGTCTTTTTCAGAGCTAGAGCTGTCCATTCATTTATCCACTGGCAGCGAAACTGTCTTGATCGCCCTCTGCCGACCGTGTTGAATTCGTTTATTTTTTTTTGTTTTCTTGTTGTTATTTTTCTGTCATCGGTCAAGTTTGATAGCGTGTTTGTTGCTCAAAAATTTTTTTAGCAAATGTTTGATAGTTATATGTCAAATTTGAATAAAAGTTCGTTAATGTGCGAGCGCGAATTTAAATGCTTGTTATGAAAATTATTTGAAATTCAATAGAAATTGTAAAATATATACAAGTTTTCTACAGTTTATTTGCATTGATTTAGTCAAATTTATAATCATTTAAGTGATATTTGTTTTTGTCTTTGTTGGCTTTTTGTAAAGTGAAGAGTGTATCTTTTTTGTGATACAACACTCCTCAGTTGCAACAAAGCGTTGCAAGTTGTAAGAAGTTTTAAATATTTATTTGTTGTTTATCAAATATTTACAAAGTGTCAGAAATAACAAACAAAAAAAAAATTAAAAATGTATTCTTCACATTTGGAATCCCTGTTGATCAAAGCTGTTGTTGTGATACTTTGTTTGGGTAAGTTTGAGTATATAATGGGTTTTAGGAGTAAAGAAAAAAAAAATAATTAAAATTCCAAACACACTTTGAGTCAAGCTAGAATTTCTTTCTAGCCAAAAAAAGGTTTCAAATGTGTCATTTGCCCTCATAAATTATGATTTTTTTTTATTAGTTTTTATGATTGAGGTCTTTAAAAAATAAATTTAAAAAAAGAAGCCGCACTCGTAGTTTTTTGTTTGTTTTATTTTTGTCTTTTCACTTTTGTTTTCTAAAAAAAAAAAACAAACAAACTTTGATTCACTCACTGACTGAAGCAATTGGCGAAGCAAATTGAAAATTACAATTTGAAGTCAATTATTTCTAAATTATATTCAGCTTGAGCCATGTATAAGAAAAAAAAAAATAAAAAAATAAATCCAACAAGTGTGAAGAAAAATTTCAAAACTATTGTGGTAGTTATAATATTTTCTGAGATTTCAAAAGATCTCTGCCAGATGATGAAATATCTCACACATTGCAGCAGATTAAATCAAAAAAAAAAAAGGTAATCTTTTGCAAGAGATTTCCAGACGTCCGTTCTTCGTTGTCGTGTCGTTTCGGTCTTTTAATCTAAATCTAAAAGATTTAGTTTTCAAGAAACCAACCATACATAAACTTTTGATATATTTTATCTTTTACCACTTTATCTTCTTTTTTTTTTTTTTTCTTTGAATTTGTCATCAAGAGTTCTTTGTTCTATTTCATTTTGTACATTGTATCTTTTGTATGATGTTGTGGGGATGTATATTGTGTACGATTGCACAAGAATGGATCTTTTCTTACTCTGGTTTAACTGCCATGATGAGTGTGGTTTGTAAGAAATTTCTTACCAAAGAACCATCTGCAACAGGAAAACAGGTTCTTGAGTTAATCTTTATGGTATAGGTATAATATAAAGGTACATTGGTATCTTCATGACCATACCTAGCGTATAGTGAAAATTGTGCAAAAAAAAACATATAAGCCATTGTTGTGCGGGATGTTTACTTTTATAATGCGTTATTGCTTGGGAGGATAGGGTTTCCATAGTTATTTTAATTTACAATTTTGTTCTTAAATTTATCACAATGCTCTCAAACAAATTTTTAAAGTCTTGGAATTTGAAATTTTTTTTAAATATTTACATTATGATCCCAATACTTGGGATTTTATATAGGAGGACTTACATATTTTTTTGAAAATCATTTAAATTCATATAAATCATTTAAACATATACTAATTAATAAACCAAATATGTTTTTATGTATTAACAACCAATATTTCAAAAAACTCAATGCCAATAATGGGATGTTTTATTTTTTAATATCATTTTTTTCACAACACTCAAAAAATTTTCACCAACTTTTTCGATTGAAAATAAGACAGTTTTTTCGACAGAACAAAAAAATCGTTAGTAGATATCCAAAAATGTATATTTTTGCTTGAAACAACACGGAGAAAAATAATGGACCTACCGAGAGGTTTTTTCGGTGGGTTAAAAAAAATGTGTTCAAAATAACGTATAGTCTTCTTTAAAAACTACCTAGTTTTCGTTGCTTTGTTAAAGATGTTAACATAGATAACATGTTAAAAATAACAAAACGTAAATATTCACAAAATTTTATGAAAATCAAGCTGTTTTTTTTTTTTTCATTTTTTGACACTACATCCGGTCATCTGTTATTTTCCTTTTACCATCAGTCCAAAATTTCCTCATCACTCATTTTCTGCTATTGATTTGTTTTTTTTTTTTGTTTTGTTAAAATTTTGCCCACTAAAGGACATTGAAAACCGTACATTTCCGACCAAAATCGACCGACATTTGAGAATATTTTTTTTTCTGCAAAATAGTTTTTAACCTAAAAACTATTTTTTAAAACCTTCGGATCTTTTTAAAATAAAAACTCTTTGATACGTTATGATTAATAGATAAGTACCCCATTCATTATAATTGAAGAATCGAAGTCGAATGTTTAAAGACACATACGACAATTTACATGAGTCACTGTGGCGTATGCGTAACATTTTTTTCTTAAAATATGCTTTGTTTATGTTGTTTATGCTCTTAAAAAAGACTTAAAGAGTTAATATACTTTGTTTATGTAATTTATATATTCCTGAAATATAACGATTCAACATTTTACTAAAATGTAAGAAATCCATCTTTGGAATCGACTGCCATTTTGGAACATGAGTAGGGAATTAAAAAAAAAAAGTCGGTAAAGCCGATTTTAATGTACAAATTTTCTAGCATTTTTCAAAAAAAAATTTGGAATGCCATTTTCAATAAAATATTAATTAACACATATAAAAGTGCAGTTTCAAAAAAATGTTTTTATTTTTTCAAAGAAATTGATATGTTTCAAAAAAAAAAAGATAATAAATCGAAAAATGTTTTCTTTGAACATTTTGTTAAGTTTTAATATAAGGTTTACTTTAATGCTTCTGTATAAAAATTTTCTTCAAAATTTGCTAAATCACGAGAAATTCAGAAATCAAAATAACACTATATATATAGTGTAAAGTCTTATACGGACACTGTTAATAACGGTTAAAAAATATTTTTGTAGGTATCACAAAATGACCACCTTATTTGCAAAATTATACAAAGTAATTTGTTATCCAAATTTTTGAAAAAAAAACTTACTTTTCAATTTTCACTGTACATTATTAAAATAGTTTTTGGAGTTTAAATCTATGAAAATCTTTTTTTAATAATTTTTTTCTGAGCCGATTCAAATGATACTGAAAGGTGGCAACTCTAAGTTAAATTTTAAGTATTTTTGAGATCTGTTCTGACAAGTTATTCACAATGAACAGGGCACACAAAATTTTCTTGAATTCTCTTGATCTGTGTAGTTATTGTTTTTACACAATCTTTTTGGCAGAAGATCAAAATCGTAAATGAGTCTCCTTTTATCAATTGTATTTCTGCTAGCACCATTGATAATTTTCATGTTTAGGTAAATAGAGAAATTTCAACAACCGTCTCAAAGCACTCATATTAGCTTAATGTTAGAGTAAACGACCCCAAAAATATTTTTTTTTTTTCGATTTTACTCCAAGTTAGTGATCATTTTGATCTACCTTGCAAGAACGTAATGTATTCAAGGCTGCTTCTACAAACATTGCTTGTCAACCCTCCGAGTTCCGTTTAAGATATCATGTTAGAGATACAAATCTTAAAGAAAGAAATGTTTGTTTCTGATTTCAAATCAATTGCTTACCGTTCCCAAATAGACAAAAAGAATTTAATAAATCAGAAGAACTATTTCAAATGAATGATTTTTTAAATCTTTAAAGAACGACATAGTTAGGTATTGAAAATAAATAAACCATTGATAAGCATACGATTTGTTTAGCAATGTGATTCATGAGGAAAAGCACAATTACTCATTTCACAAGTTGATCCACATGACGCTACGCGACGCACAGATTTATTAAATGTCACAATCGGCTGAATGTCACTCGTGCTCTCCTATAGTGATAAAAGTTGAAGTCTACACTCTACATATCCCCAATGCAATGTCTCGCATATTGTGTTGTTATTGTCTTCAATTGATTTAATGCAGTGAAGCAGAGGACAATGGCTTACAACGGCTGACTGCTTTTCTGCACGTGGTATTCTCAATAAACACACATTGTGCATGCATATGTAGATACGAGTATATGTGGGAGATTAGCACAGCATGTATCAATAATATCAATATTTTTATGTGAGAACGTTTTTATGACAAGTTCAAGACAAGACAATTAAAATGTCACTGTTTTTTTGTTAAAAAGTTCAAAGTTCTGACGGTTCTGACTTTTTTGTATGTACTTTTTTTGTTTGTTTTATTTGTATCTCAGAAGCTGAAGTGAAATGTTTTTTCATGTTCATCTATTTAAATTGGTCTGTGTAGAAAATTTGTAAAGTTAAAAATCTCAAACAGAAGTCGATTTTTTTTAATTGATACAAAAATAATACTAAAAAGGTTCATAAATTGTTTAGCTTTCCTAAAGACTTTCGGTTTCCCAAGAAAATTTATTGCTCCATCCATTTTATCGCACTCAGACGTGCACATTCGAAATAGTTAAGTTAGGCTCATTAGCCCACCAGTTAGTTGCACCCGTTTGTTTAACTTTTTTTTTTACTACCGACTTCCAAGTCATATATGACTTGAAACTTATAGTCTAGACTACGAGTATACCTACAGACTGGCAAAGAAAAAAGTTCCATCCATCAGTGTCAAGCTTCCAGTCTTTTATGATAACTAGCATGCTCCTTAAAAGTAAAAGTATAGTATGAAAGTACCTACTTAGATAAGTTTTTCTCGAAATTTGACTGCTAATTGCCTTTTAGTGTTTTTGTTGCTGTCACAAAATTGCAATTCTACTTTCCACAAACTTTCTGTGATAAATAATGATAGGTACTCTTTTTTTTAGTCATCATTGAATGCTTTTAGTTGCAACTTTATATGGATCTTTCATAGTAGGAAAGATGAAAAGAGGTACTTTTTGGTAGACGCTGCTGGCTGTATCACATTATATAGTTTTAATCTTTGATCATGAATAAAATTGCATAAGTTTGTGTAGATAAGTTTCAAATTGCTCTAGGCACAATGCAGTTGTGCTTATTTTTTTCTTTATTTATTTGAGTTAAAAGGAAATCAATACATTTTTTACTCTAAATTAATTATTTTATACAAAAAATACATAAGTTCAAAAACGATGGCAAAGTAAAGCTTAAATTCGTCCACAATAGCGAAATACAGAGAAAAAAGTAGAAGGTGTATGACCAACATACAGTTGGTTTTGGCAATGTAATAGATGCCGTTGTGTGCAGGATGCTGCAGTACCTACTAACATTTTCTATGAAAAAAAATGTCTCAGAATGTTTTTTGAAACTTATACTGTTTCTATTCTTTAGTAATTTTCGCTATAAACGCTTGCCTCAAATCAATTATGGTGGCTATGTGAAGAAGTTTAAGTTCACAAAAGCCATGTGAGTTGAACTCTTATATACGATTTATTTCCAAAAGATTTCTCCAAATGCAACTGCTAACAATTGGTTATTCAACGAATCGAACAATTCTAGCAGAAGGAAATTTCTCATTTTAAAATCAAAAGCTTGATCTACTGCATGTTTTTCAAATTTATTGACTGTGTTCAATGAAGACGGAGCAAACTACAATCCAAATGATTCTTACTCTCATTGTATTAGCTTTAATTAAAAAAAAAAAGATTGGATCGGTATTCAATTTATTATGCCCTAAAAACTTGCTGATATTTAACGGACTGCCAAAGAAGAGGATGTTATCAGTTCGTCTGTAATATTTTTTTTCTTATGCTTGTGACCTCATAACTTTAGACTGAGCGAACCAATTATGATAATTCCTTTTGTATTCGGAAGCTGGTGCCTATCATTTCAATTTCGTCCAGTAGTGACTATATAATCCATGAGAAAACCATATCTTAATCTCCATAGAAGACGATTTTGTTTATTTGATAAAAATGATTAATGTGCAGGGGCGTACACTCCCTTGGGGCAAGCGGGGCGACGCCCCGGGGCCCCCGACCGACCTCAGGGCCCCAACTGAAGACAATGCAGAGAAGGAAACTGTTAGCATAAATTGAGTTACGAAGTAAATTAAAATAAGTTTGAATCACTTCGGATACAAGGGAGACAAATTATGTCATTCAGTGTAATGTATAATGTAGCCACATAATATATATTGATTTGATAAAAAGGTTACCCCAGGGGCTCCAAAAGGAAATAAACTGCTTTTTTAAAAGAAAAATTATAATCTTAGGGCCCCAAAAAATATTACTTGAAAAATCTTTGCAACCACAAATAATACATTATGGGCCCCAAAAAAGCAAAAAACAACTTCAGGCCAGGGCCCTGCAGGGACCCCAAATGCCTTTACTTCAGTACTTAAAAAAAAAATTAAGTTAAAAAAAATTGTTTTTTTTGCCCAAACATAAATACATCAGGGCACAAACTAAAAACATTACGTTATTGGTGGCATTCCGAATATTACATCAGAACAGAGGCTTCAATACCTATTAATTCTTGGCTCCAAAAAAATTATATTATATTTTAGGGGCCTCTAAGCACTTAATTTTGATAATTTTGAGACCCCAAAAATTATTTTTCAGGGGCCCCAAAAGAAATAAACTATGTTTGATGATGGAAAATCAAATGTGTACACATTACTTTAGAACAGAGACCCCAAGAACTATCAATTCTAAGCTAAAAAAATTTTATTTTAGGGGTCTCTTAATATTTAATTTTAGTTTTTCCGGGGACCCAAAATAAAAAAAAATATGTCTGATGATGGAAACTCAAATATGTATTTATTACTTCAGAACAGAGACTCCAAGAACTATCAATTCTAAGCTTCAAAAATTTTTATATTAGGGGCCGCTAAATATTTAATTTTGAGGGCCCCAAAATGAATTTTTCAGGGGCCCAACAATAAAAAAAATTATGTTTGATGATGGAAAATCAAATATGTACATGTACATATTACTTCAGAACAGGGGCCCCAAGAACTATCAATTCTAAGCTAAAAAAAATTATTATAGGGGTCTCTAAATATATCATTTTAGGCAAAGTGCATTACGAACATATTAAAACATTAAAATAAACCTAAAAATATATAAGCCATACAAAAAAAATGTATCTAAAGGGCCCCCAAATATGAAAGGGGCCCCAAAATTTAGTCTTGCCCCGGGGCCCCGACGACTCAACGTACGCCACTGTTAATGTGCAAATAGATAGGACAAAGTTATTCCACTTGGACTAAAAGCATTCAACAATAAAGTACAAGTGAGTACTGAAAGTTATAAAAAGTGTTTGGTTTCACGAAAGTCGTGCTTTTGAGATACTCACATGTGAAATTTATTTGCGGTAACAATTTTCATAAGAAGTGTCAAACACACTCATTTATGTGGTACCAGAAGAAAAAATAATGATAAATCACTAAAACAATAATTGCATATGAACTGAATAATTAATTAAACTACGAATTCGTGCATATGAAAGTCACTTTCAACTAAAGTACCTAAGCAAGTTCGTTACATGAAATAATCATCACAAAGTAGAGTGTGAGTGTAAAAGTTCTTATAAAATAGAGAGATTATCTCTTACTTATAAAATCCTTGATTTTAGTAACATTAATTTAAAAAAGTCTAAGAAAATTAATCCTACGTGCTTTTACTTGCGGTTAATGAAACCTCACATAGCGATGATAGAGAACACCAAAATTGTGGATATGTCTGTCACGCACGATGTACATAGTATGTCTATACAACCTTAACGGATGAGTTGATCCACTTCAATATTCAAATAGTACAGAGAAGTTTTTGACGTCACCTGTCGTATACTTATTTTAGAAAAGTTTAATTTTTTGTTTTCAAAATTGCTTTTAAGATTTTGATTAAAAAAATCAAGTGTTAGGTTTTAAACAAGGTCTATCTTTCAAGGTCTATTCATTATTTATTACCGGCTCCATAGAGCCATTCTTTTAATTTCTTAATATAAATCAAAACTAAAAGTTTCAAAAGCTACCTTTTTTGGATTAAAAAAAAAAAAAAATCGAAAACAAGACGGTGAATTTTTCTGAAATTTTGGTTTGGTATGACATGCCAACATTATTTTAAAAATTGTTTTTATAAAAATTATTTATACAAAATTAGTTTTTTTTTTTTAACGGCTCCAACGATTTTGAATTTTTCAAAAATTAATAATTAAGATGATGCTTTTTGCCTTTAAATAATGAATCTTAAGTTTTTTTATTTTTGTTATTTTTTTTCTAATTATTCCTTATTTTCCCGAATAATTCGTAATTTTCAATATTCTTTGGACATTTTTCAAGAACTATTAAGTTATTTTGTGAGGATTCGACCAGAAAGACCATTGAAGTTTGAAAGGAAACCTTATTAGATTTAATTTGATACCAATACCATATTTTAGCTCGATGAGATGTACAATGTTCTTAGCCACGCCAATAGTGCCAGGATACGGACAGAAAGACGTGTAGATTTCGTAACTACTAATAGCCATCTTTCATTTCCAAAATTAAATTGTATTTAACTCAATGATTTAAGCGTTCGTGCAGCGGTCGCTCGAACTATAAATCATTAAAATAGAAAAGAGTGCATAGAAAGTGTCTTCATAGTAAATTGGCCTTATTAATTTCAAGATCAATTAAAAAACTTGAACTTTAAATTCTACAAAATCCTCAGACACAATTTTAAAAATGTACTCAAGGTCAAATTTCAAATTAATTCCATTTTGTCTAAATCTTAAGACCTTGAACCACAATTAAATTCTAATCAAATTTAATCTGTCACCGGGTCACATAAAATTCTAAAATTGAATGCAATAAATTTCTTAAATATTTGTTATTCTCGTGAAAACTATACAGACAGACGACAGTCACCCATTGATTGCCATACAACATTGATGGAATTTTCATTTGCTTTATTTCTTTTTTTTTTTGCATGAAAATCATTGATCTAAATTGTTCAATTCCACACATTGTTCTCATCAATATATGGGTTGTATCTTGTTTCGGATTTAGTTCTATTGACCCAGCTGCGTGCTATGGTTGTGACGAGCGATATCGGCATAAAGGAATCTCCATAGATATTTTGAAATCAAATCATTCGCACCAGTTGATGCGTATTGATTTACCCGAAACTTGAATGTGATGATGATGAATGAGTGTTTTGCTGTGCAATTCGTAGAATCTCGTGTATAATGTTTGTTAGAAGCTTAAACTACACATTCAGCATAGCTTGGTGGCTTAATGTCCAACAACGGTCGTTGGCTGCATGGTTTGGCATATACAGAAAACCAACAAAAATAAAAATAGGAAACATTGGAGAACTTAAAATTTTGCAAACGTGAAGATTTTGATAGTACATACTTGTTAGAGTTGCCATGTTTTTGTTATATTTTTTTCAAATTTGAATGACCTGTTCTTATTCCAAAACATTATACAAAAATATTTTCTAATACCTATCTGGTAACTTAAAAGTTAGCAGTGCATTTCCTCACTTTAACATTAGGTGCGTGGCCGTGGCCTTTGTGTAAGTAGTGTATTTGTTCATACCTAGCACTTATTTGATGAAAGAGATTTCTCATATTGAGATAGATAAAGTTCGTTTGGTTTAACTAGAGGCCGAGTGTACACGTAAATATGAAGTTATTTTACATTGAAAAAGAACCGATTTTTTTTTGTTCCCTGTATGAAATTTATGTTTGCTTTCATCTTTCTAGCTCAACGTTGGTTCAACGAGAGGCTAAGTTTAACTTTGTTAGGTTATGAAAATAAGGATTTTTTTTATGTCAGACACTCGCAGCGTAGTGTACATGATTGTATAAAATTGAAATTCAATTGCGAAACAGCTGTTAAATGGAATGTTTGTATTTACCTTGAAACTTTTGTATTTTTTCAAACGAATATTAATTTATGTTTTCATTTTTATTGTGTGGTGGTTATTGAAACAGTGAATGTATGCATTTGGGTACACAAATTTAATAGCAAAAGACATTAACTCATTACGGTTGAAATTATTTTTGAATACTAAAAGTTTAACAATAAAAAGGAACGATAAGAAAGCTCATAAAAAAAATGTTTATTTTTCATGAATTATTTTTTGATATTTTTTAAACTTTAAATAAACACTTAAAAAAAACTTGTTTCTATAGAAAAAGTTGCTCATTGGTGTTGAAATTTTGTTTTTAATTTAAATGTTTTGAAAATTACTATATAAAATCTTAAATCAATTATTAGAGCTCCAAACGTTTAAATCTATTCTAATAATAAACCGATTTTGATATACAATTCATAGACCATGGAATTTGAAAAAAAAAAACCTTGAAATTTTTCACTACATAAAATCTGGGAACTATTTTAGTGGCAAAACAGTACGTATTTGGCGGCTGGCGTTATTATTTTATTTCAAACGGAGAGGAAATAATTCAGGCCATTTTCGACTTTGCTCTTAATTCTATATCAAAGATCAAAAAAACTTCAAACTCGCTTTATTTGTTCAGCTACTTCCGATTGGTAGTTTTGGAGATATCTGAAATAGCACAAAAGTCTAAAATACACCAAAATATTTGGAGTATTTTTTGCACTTTCGTGATATACATTTTGAATATAAAACCGATTTTCGGTATAAGAAAGCGCCAGTGGTATAAAAAATGATCTAATTTTTGGTGAAAAATTATTCTTTTGAAATTGAAAAATACACAATAAATCTATGGATAAAATACACCAGTTAAATTATTCTGATTTATAATTTGAACCGAAGTTTATTTTTTTACCTCAAATAGTTTGATGAATTAAAATTTACACTATTTCTTATGAAATAAATGAAAATGAATTTATATTGACTTTCACAATATTGCCATAAGAAAATCTGAATTTGAGTGCCTAATTTAACAACGAAACACATTCTGTCTACTGATTTTTGATACTACCCCGTCTAAAAACTGAGCGCCTCAAAAATTTCAACGATTTAATGATTTTTTTTTTATTTTAAAAATCAGTTTTTCAAAAATTATAATTTTTTGCTGTTTTTAAATTTTTTTAGAAGCGTTCTCTTATAATATAATCGAAAAAAAAAACTAAGAATGCGGGATAATTAGGTCGATACTATTATATTAAAATAATTAATCGCTGTCTTCATTTTTAAATGGTGGTCATTGAAAAATATGGCGTCTCACACCTGTGCAGTGTGGTGAATTTTATGTCCACAGGATGTACTTCTTACATCAAAGAGAGTGTACAAAATATACCGTTTTGGTTTATGTATTTCAAAATCGAATAATTTTATGCACCATTAATGGTATTTTATAAAAACAACTGAATTTCGGTGTATTTTTTGCACGGAATCTTAAAAAATGACAAGACAGTGGTATAATTTGTATACCACTTATTTTGATAAATACACCATATTTTTTTAAATTTTCTCAATTTTCTTTAAATTAATGAACTTACACCAATTTATACACCAGTGTGCTACTTGAGATAGGGCTTCAAAAATAACAAAAACCGCCTTCTGCTCAGCAGGCTTGACATCCTTGATGCATTTAATATTTTTATGTACCTAATACACTCACATAAATGCCTGAAAAAGCAAAGTATACACCGAAAACTTCACATTTTCCTAAAACTTTAATTAACTGAACACAATTCTACTTTATACAAGAAATATTTGCTAAGTAAACAATTAAAATTTAATCGATAAAAATTTTAAACGAAATCTTCTAATTATATTTTAGTGCTTTTTGTGCGTGACTTAATTTTAAAACAGAAGAACTTGGCTTCTCTTTTTACAGATATTTTTTTTTTTCTTTGTTGATATATTATTTTAAGAAAATAATTTACATAGATCGATTTTTTTAAACATTTTAAACTCTTCAGTGCACTAACCTAAGCACTGTAAAATTCCATCTTTTTGCCATATTATATATTTGGTATTTCATTTATGTTTTAGCTTTATTTGCCTTTTAAAGTACATAGAAGCCATAAATTTATATAAATTAATAATACTCGCACTCATAATGAATGAATATGACAAAATAATTACATTAGAAATTAATTCTTGACACCTCCTGTCAACATTCTAACATAATTATACGGATTTGTTAAACCTACTTAGCATTTATACAGTATACACTCGTCTAAGCATAATAATAATATAGAACCGTATAACAATAGCATTTAATTATACAAATTGTCATGTAATAACTTCCCGTGTGAAAATGTGACGAATTGTCTCTTAACTTTCGTGAAGTCATATTCAATTTTTTTGTTTGTTTATTTTGTTGATGAAATTGTTAATGAAGATTTATTTTTTTCTTTAACTAAAATTTCAATCTTATTTAAACTGAATCGTTTCTGTCTGTAGTTGAATATTGCGAGATTTTTTTCAGCAACAAAGATATAATTTTTCTCACTTACAGCCGACAGATAATAATCTTTACTTTAATCTAAAATTATTTAATATTCTTATTAAATTGATCATTATCATTCATTAGATGCAATTACCCCATAGATAGTTAATCATAAATTTTATATACTCAAGTATTTGAAGAATCAACCTGAGAAATTTACTGGTACAGTGCTGTGCAACTACAAACTTCATTTCATATTAAAAATGTACGTCATCGTGATAAATTTGTGCGATCATCATCTATTATTATTAATTCTTCGTATTTGACATTAGCTTCAAGCTTCGTCGATTTTTAATTTTTTGTTCGCGTTTGACGTTTGGAGTAAATTCGATATGACGTTTGAAGTTGCAGAAACTCGTACTTCACGAGTCCCTTTCTGTATTTTGAAGTGCTCATAAAGCTTGTTCAACGAAGCGTTTGCAAAGCTGAACTTAAAGCGGTATTGTAAAGTATGAATAACAGAGTTTTCGAATGCAGTTTCTTTAAGTGATTTTGCAGCTTCTAGCTAAAGTTGGAGTAGAGTAAGCTCCTAGTTGTACCTTTTTGACACAAAAAAGTGACATACTCGAAGGTCTACTTTATTATAGGTAAACCTACAAAACAAAAGTTTTGACTTCAAAAGCTTCTTTTAGACTCTTTAAGAACAATAAAAGATTTTATAGTTAACCCTGTGTCGGCACACCTCTTCTTTGCGAATTTGGTTTATACTTTTTCATGTCACAAGAACTTTTTTCGGTCTCACTATTTTATAAAGATTCACACATTAAATTGATGTAGAATTTTTCTAGAAATTCGGATATTGTATTCACAATTCCAAAAAAAATTATTTTCACCCTTATAAAGACACTTTTTTGTGACCACTTTTTATTTTTGTCCTTCCAGACAGAGGGTTAAATTAGTTTTGCACAGCACTGTACAATCACACGCTTTTGTCGCAATGGAATAGTTTTCATCCCTAACAACCCACAAAGCCGCAAAAAAAAAACCTTTTTTGTTTTGCTTTTAAACATTTATTACATAAAGCATACCCACGATAATTTGATAGTCTATCCAACTTCACATCAGTCCCAGAAGTGCAAGATCTACACAGGGGATAAGGGAGGATAAATTAACAACTCTTAATTGCGGAAATTAATAACGATGCGGTTGGTCAGGTCAGTGTCAGTTTATGACACTAGCGGGTGCCTTAATTGATACAAACAAAAACGAAGAATTTTATACTTATTTAACCCAACCCGCATCCGCATGTTCATTGTACATCAACCAGCGGTTTATAGAATGACAAGCCTATTAAATTTAAGACGCCATCAAATTGTCATATCATTAGCAGAGGAAGAGAGAGAGAGAGAGATGAGACCGCACAAGTCCACAAGTTCAATTGTTAGGCTAAATAATTCATAAAGATCTTAAATGCACGAAAACAGAAACACAATACCTATCCTATACTCTTTCTATATAGGTAATAGGTACAACAAACTCGTTATAAATAAAAGTGAATCATTCCAATTAGTAGGTAAGAGTATCTTATACACTCGTGGATGATAAAGATAATGATGTCCCCCATTGAAGGATCATCCGCATATTGAAATGAAGGACCACATTTCGCAGAAATATTTCGAACAACAATGGTTAATCCAATTATCAAGTAGACCGATGATGATGGAAATAAATAAATAAAAAAAATTATCAATTATCATACCATAATATAAATTACAATATCAATTTATTCAAAAAGTTGATTGGTATTTTATTGTAATGACATTGTACCTGTCTATGCCTATCTGTTATTGATAAATAATTTGATTATTGTGAGGTACTCTCTGGGGTTGACTGCGAAGTTGTTTGAAAGCTATTATATTTGCTAATTGTTTGTTAGCAGATATTTAGTTATGTAATGATTGAAAGAAATTGAGAGGTTGTTAAACTTTAACTTTGTTTTTTTTTTTTCAAGGATTTGTATTATATGAATACCTGAAATTTGTGCACGTGATTTCTATTTGTTATTTCCTAGTTTACACGTGTGTGTCGTAAATTTTATTTAAGAATATTTTAATTATATATTGTTTCTATTCAATTTTAAATGAAATAAAAAGATTATGATCAGTAGTTGTAAATTCTCTTTTTGAATTATTATAGCCACTAATAAAAGATTTATGAATAATCCTTTTATGAGTTGCCATTATTGCGACAGCTCGCTAATTTGTATACGTATAGAATGTAATCATAAAATAAGTTTACTTTTTAGCAATTTACAATGACTTTGTTCACAAATAACTTCCATCGTGGGAATTTGTTGTGAATTAAGATTATATCTTCATACGTTGTGGTGGTAAATTAATGTTTCCTTCACAAAATTACGTTTTTTTTGTTAGAAATTGAACAATTAGGTTACTACGGGTAAAATACCTATATAGATTGTTTTATTTAAACTCTGATGTGTTTATATTATATGAAAGATTAAAACATTTTTTATCAGATTACTATAGCAGTTACCTAAGTACCTAAATATTTGAGTGAAAAATTTAAAAACTGTCAAGTGTTTTTTCGCCCGTGATGTTGAAAATTTGCAGTTTTCAAAAGACTTAATATCCAAACAACATTTTAATAGGAATAGTAGACCAGTGCCAATCATTTTTGAACAAAAAAAAATTATTAGCAGCCTAAGGGTGGTCGGAAAATTTAGGATAAATTGCATATGCAAGGGGAAAAATAAATTGCCCACAAACAAATTGGGGTAAAGGTGGGGGAAAAAGTTGGGTGAGTTTCAAAAATACAAAATTTTTAGATAATAAAAAGATCTTCAACTTTCACTCACACCATTTTCATGTAGGTACCTATAACATATGACACGATTTTTGTTTTTTTATTTTTATCCTTTACAAAAATTATTGGATTTTAACGAAACCTGGTAAAAACTAACTTTGTTATGTTTATCTATTTTAAATGTGTTTTTAGAAAAATATTAATTTTTGGATTTTTGACGAATTTAAATTTTAAAAAATAGCCCATCTTTCAATCAATAAAGTTACATAAAAAATGTTTGATTTTTGAAAAGTTTGAAATGCAATAAAAAACCTTTTATTTAAGAGTATGGAGAAAAACAACACTTTTATTTCAGAAAGTATTGAAAAAAATTGAAAAAAAAAAAACAAAAATACGATTTTTAAGATCGATTTTTCCGTAAATGGCAGTAATACTAGCGAGAAATATTTTTTTCTCTAGAAACAAAATTATTCTTTTCTAATGGCCTTTGATATTTGAATTTGAATCTAGCGTTAGAATGGTTCTAATGTGCCAAGTTTTTGAGATATCGAATTTAGGAGACAATTCAAAAAATAGCTTTTTGAAGTTTTTTCTTTTGCCAGTAATTGAAGCTTTTGAAAATAAATATTGATGCAAACTTCAATTTTGTAGCTCCAACACTTTTAAAAATATTAAAGCTTTCAAAATCAAAAAAAAAAAATCGAAATTAAAAATTTTTTTTTGCAGAAATTTTCGAAGTAACCCAGACTCAGATTAAACGCAAAAACATCATTTTCTTATTATTTAAGATTCCGCTAAAATAAGACACCCTCTCCCTCATACGTAACGGTCAAAATTTTCAATAAATTTGATGTTGTGCACTTTTTTCTCATCAAATTTAAACAAATAAAATGCACCACTGGGGTCGCACGTACTTGCTCTTGCAGTTCAAAAATTTTTTTAAAGTTTTATGTCGTGTGATCGTCGAGAAAAAATTATTTCATAGTACATAACACATTGATACAATGTTTGGGGTTTTCGTTGACGTCAGAGATTCAATGCATTGACCGATTTCCTTGAATAATTTCCCATCCTACTTATACCTCCTATACTTCAACTTTATGAAAAAATTGTACAAAAAATTAAATTTCAAAGGATCGTAATTTATTTGTCATTATATGAAGGTATGACAGCGATGTCAATTTTTTCTTAAGAAATCTTTTGCATTCTTAATCGAAATGAACTTTTGACATATTGATGACAAATTGATGAGTGTAATTGCATCTATACCAAAAATATAAATAGCAAATTCAATGCCAAACTAACCTTGTCTAGGAATCTTAAATATTCCTCAGCTTTAGACAAACGGAAAAAAACTATTGTAACATTATTCATTCAAGTCATGTCAATAAAAGCCATACTAATTCAAACGGATATGCTGTCGTATTTTCCTTTCTACTACACAAAAGCATCTAACTTTATATAGGCATGAACCATTGATAGCTTCTTTCATATTGCAACAAAAATTCTATTAGTCATAGAATCGAAAAACAAAACAGAAAAAATGTTTAAATATTTAAATATTTAAATGAGTTTCACTGTCACGAAAAGTCATTCCGCCAATTGACTGTCAATGCATTTACGAAAATTATAAATTACACAATATCATTCGAAAAGAGTCAACTCATAAAATTTGATCGCAATTTTATATTTTTTTTTATTGTAGGTAGATTTCCATGACTGGCATTGCAATTTGAAAATGACAAACAAAAAAGGGAAAATACAAATTATTATTGTTATTATAATCATTCTCAAAGATAGTCATTGAAGAAGCACTTAAATGTCAGCGTGTGATATAGCAATTTGCAACGATATAATTGGTCCCGTGTGGGAGATTGGTCATTTCGACAGTAAATCTGTTATGAAGATGATGTTGATTTTCTATCATCCGGAGGAAGTACCGTCAAAGTTGTGATCGTGTGAGGGACTTTTTTGTGTTGTTAAATGATTTCTATCAGTTCGATCATTTCATAGTTTATTAATTTATTAAAATTGATTAAAAATTCCATTAGTCAGAGATTTAAATTGTATCTAACTGAAGCATTTTACTGAACATTTTTATTTTCATGGATGAACAAAAAAAGATATTTTCCAAAATAATTAGGTGAATAGGTTTTTTTTTCCTGTTTTACAGACTCTGTCGCTGACGATTTTTTTTTTTTCAACATGTGCTTTGTCTGATGAATTTGATAAGCCTTTGCATGAACCAATCAATTATAAAATAAAATGCACGACTGGGTCACACGTACATATTTTTTGTTGAACTAAATACTCATGTTATTCTGATTAATACGAACACATTTAATTAGAACACATGCTGCCAAAAAAATGAACAAAAAATACATCTATAAAAATGCACTGATATGAACCGTATGTAAGTATCTTCAAGTACGAACTCTTCACGTTTAATTGGCAGCCCACTTGGTAATTAGTTAATGATGGCCTTTTGGGATGGAATGTTCTCATAGAAGTAAGAATTTCCAAACAAATGTGTGCAAACGGATTGGATGTACCTACTATTTTTTTTTTTTTGGCTATAAGCCAAATGGTTACAAACGTTGGATAAATTTCACGTTTTTGGTTCATATCCAATTCGTAATTCGTGAATGTTTTTAATGGTTTTATATTCTTTTAATATCATAATATTTGTGAGGTGTTTTATTTCAAGTGCACATTTTTTTAGTCCATGCTTATAGGTATTTATCTAGAATACATTAATGACATTATAGTTATATCAGTTGTTGTTGAGGATGTTAATTTGTCAATAATGAAACAACTTCCATTAACTGTTCAAAAGTTTCCTTAAAAAAAAAGTTACGTATACACCATAGTGATCCTCTTAAAGAAATACATTTTTATTTTTGTAACATTCTAAATACTGAAACGAGTTGATGTTTTTTGATGATTGATTAGGAAAATTATAAATTTGGGTAATTCGACCATTTTGAAGTTGTAATGTCGGTAGAATTTTGCAGTAAAGCTGATTTTCTTTATTTCAAACTTTTGTTCAACTTTTTGATTGAAATTTTTCTTATGTGCAATACTTTTGGTCATTTTTTTACTACTTGTCGAAACGTTCTCGGCTTTTATTATTCATGGTTCATGTTTCCTAGTCCCATCTAAGCTGTATTTTGAGCTTTTTGGGCAGATTAGAATCGATGTGAGAAAAATACAGCTCTGCGTTGAATATTATCCTCCACTCTCTACTGATGAACACTAGAGAGAACACCACTCCTTGGATATTTCTCTTTTAGCTATCTACCAAGTTTGTATCTGCTCTTGAAAGATGCGTTGGCAAAAAGTTATAGTATGTAGGTACCTACTCGCTTGGTATAAAATTTTGCCGACGCCAAATTTTCCTACAACATTTGATTTTCATTAAAGTGCCATGGATTGGATATCCTGAGCCCAAATCAAGCTTTTTACAAAGTAGTGATCCTCGGTACATCGAATATATTGGAAGAATGCCTGGATTTGATCGCAACCTGAAAATTTTTCGGTTGAAAATTTGGTCATATTTGTGTGCTTAATTTTCTGATTGTTAAGGTATATGAAATGAGTCTCTAATATATTAAAATTTTATCCCGCTCAAAGTTAATTTACCTTATCCTTACCTAAATGTCTATCTGAATTACCTAAAAACCTGTGGTAGTAATGACCATTTTTTCGTGAAAAGAAATTGTATCTTATGTATAAAATTGAATGCTAAAATATTATGCAAACCTCAAAGCCAAATGTGCCAAAAATAACTTTGAAAAATATTTGTAATTACAAAATCGAGATTTGTGCAACAAATTAGTATTTAAAAAGCAATACAAATTTAGCGGAAACTCACTGAGTCTGAAAAAAAAATCAGTTTGAACTATGAAATAGGGTGTTACCTAATAAATTATCATTTAATTAGCAACAAATTTTGATAAATCTTTAATAAAATTATTTATATCGCCAATTTGTGTCTCCCAAAATAACTAACAATATCAGCCAGTATTTTTTCTGGTTAACAACATAGTGACAATATTTTTGCAAAATATGACAAAAAGTGAACTTGTTAATTGAACTTATAAATTTACACAATTCTGCCCATCAACCCATGACTATGGAAAATAATGGTTTAGAATGTCAGAAATTCTCGTGGCAATTTGGAGTACGTTTAATTTCTATAGAAACCCTAAATAGATACAATTATTACTTGTCTACAAATAAAGTAATTTTGTACTATAAAGTCGATTTTGTACTATTTCTTAAAATTGAATAAAGCTAACTTGACATTTTCAATTCAAGTGGCACATAACGCTCTTATTCATTCCCACCGAGGCAACACAGAAAATACAACTTTTGTAGCTAAGAAACTCATTCTAAAAACTAGTTAAAAGTCTTTAAAACAATTAAAATTTAATGTTAACTAGAATTAGTATCATTATTAATTTTGCCAAGATTGAAATATCCAGTCAAACAGATTAAAGCGTCGACCAGTAACTTTTTTCACATGCCAAGCGATCACGTTTTTATATAAACTAATCGTTTGTTTAGCAAGTTCAAACCCATGGCAATTATACAAAATTTAGATCTTGATTCTAATTTGAATTGAGGTTGGCATTAATTCTTGTATGTTCTACAAAAGAATTCTGCTTATACAATATTTCACATTGCATGTAAATTTAATCATATTCATCAATTTTAAACGGTGCAACCCTTTCTAACTGGTTTTAATATAATCATTCCTGATCTGACCACACAATAGAAGTATCTATTTTATATCTTAATATCGTATCTTATTGTTACTAGGCATTTGAAGTTGTTTGAAATGCATTATCTACATTGTATCAGAACAAAGATAGATATCCCATGGAATTATTTTCAAATTAAACATAAAAATATACAAAAAAAAAAAAATGATTTAATGACGTTAGTAGATACAACGTGCTTCTGTCTAAGATGGAAACAATAAATATACATTTATCGTTTGCCATAACCTAACGTACTAACAAATCTATTGGCACAGTGCACATTTTTACTCAGATAATAATAATAATGGTCAATTCACACTTAATAACTCCATTTTATGTTTATTTATTTTGTTTCCATTTTCCCAAGATTTTATCGAATAGCTACATAAATTGATCTTTGATATTTATTCCGACGCCTAACAGTGCACACAATTTAATTGAATTCAATTAGAAGTTCAGCAAATTATGCAACAAAATGCCAACTTAAATGCGTGAAACATGACGTAGTAGGTAGAAGGTATTCCAATGTGTCCGCCAACGACGACGACTACGAAGTCGGCACTTCGTATATTATGATGTTTTATACTCTTTAATAGGTGCACCAGGTGCATTTTATTATCCAATAAATTATTCAATACAAATTAATTTGAATTGATTGGGAAATATACTATATCTATTTACAAATGAATATAGTATTCCGTTTTAAACAAATGAAATGTGTAACATTTCTCAAGCAAATTTTCTCCCCGACTCAATTGCAGTTTTTTTTTTTTTTGTTCTTTGCAAAATGTCAATTGAATTAAAAAGCGAGAATAATAATATTTCAATGCCAAGGGAAATCATTTAACGGGCAATTAGTTATGGTTGTTATGAAAAGAAGATCTATATAATATCAAAAACTAAATGCAATATAGGAGATATATATTTTTAAGGAAATACACTAATTAATTAGGTAGATGCAATTAAAATACAGTAAAACCCGGATAAGTACCTCACCTTAAATGCCCCATTTTGATGGGCACTAAAGCGGGTAAGGTACTTACAAGAACCCGCTTAAGTGCTCATAGGCAGTTATCTCTATATTTATTTAATAATAAAAAAAACATGTTTGATTACTAAAAACATAATCTTCACAAAACAAAATTACTTTGAATGTTTAAAATAGCTAACTAACTAATTTCTACCTATGGTAGAATTTTAAAGCGGTTTAGGAAACGAAGTTTTTCTTACAGTTCAAATTTGTTTCAAATGTGTACTTAAAAGAATTTTTTGCAAGTAAATTCAATTATAAAATTTGAAAAGCCAGGCAATTAAGCGGGGAAGGTAGTTAAGCGAAAGGTACTTAAAAGATCAATTTTATGTGAAAAAATGCTTAAAATTTTGGTTCTAAGAAAACAAAGGTACTTATGCGGGTTAGGCACTTAAGCGAGAGGCACTTATCCGGGTTTTACTGTAAATGGTTTGTATATACAGTTAATATTATTTGAATAATGATTCCAATGAATGTAATTATATTTTTATGTTCAACTTACAGTTTCCTGTTATTATTTTATGAAACAAAAATTTTAAATTTACGAATATAATGATGATAAAATAAAGAACTCTATGGATTCATTGTCATTGTAAAAGATTTTTCCAAGAAAGTAAAATTGATCCAATTAAATTGGAAATGTCTATCTGATTTAATGAGCAACGAATTTTTCAGTGCTGGATTTATTTTAAGGAGTAACTGGGAAGTAATTTCAAGCTAAATAAATTTAAAAAAATCTTTAAAACCAAAAATAAAAACAAAAACAATTTTTTCCCTTGTCAAATTTTAAGATAAAATTCATAGTCGTCACTCAAGTAGAATTGTCTGAGAAGAATTTTCTGAGAGTATGCTCACGCTCAGGCAGGGGTTTCAGTCATATTTAAGAATAGATTACATCAATTAAGCGTACACTCCGAAAGCGCTTGTTTTGAGTTAAGTCTGGATAAATATTATAGTTTTTTGGTGATTAACTAAAACAGAAACAGATACAATAGTTGGTCTGATCAGTTAGGTGCTATCATTTATTTTTGTAAAAAACGAAAATAATGAAACGAATAACTTTGGCCAGGCAATATTTTTTAAGAGCATGAGTTTATGCAACATTCACATTCGATTTACTCTGTAAATTTGATATCAGGGTACAACAGCATTTTACTGAAACTAATGAGCACAACTTTTGGATCTGAGCGAAACGTATTTAAACTAAAGGTCACTGAAACTTTTGCATAGAATTTAGGTACTAAAAAAAATTTTTCGTTGTTTACGTTTTTGTTCTTTGTTTTCGATAGTATTTTTTCGTCAAAATTTAAAGAAATTCGACGAATTCTAAAAAATATAATATTTAATACATTTTACATTGAATTTTTTTTTAATCAAAAATTTGATAGTATTTTTTCGTCAAAATTTAAAGAAATTCGACGAATGCTAAAAAATATAATATTTAATACATTTTACATTGAATTTTTTTCTTTATCAAAAATTTGTTATTTGCAATATTTTTTTTTAATTAAAAATATATTTAGTTTCAATGCAAATATTTTTCATTTGCAATAACATTTTTTTTCAATTCAAAATATTTTTGCAATAAATATTTTTTTTTAATGCAAATATTTTTCAGTTGTAATAAATTTTTTTTAATGCAATTTTTTTTCAGTTCCAATAAATACATTTTTCTAATGCAATTTTTTTTATTTGCTAAAATTTTTTTTTAATTTCAAATGCATTTTTTGTATTGATATTTTTACAACCATGTCAAGAACACGGTTCTATGGAAGGTGGTAGGTACCTACCTAACGTTATTAAAATATATATTTTTTAATTTAAAAAGATCTTATTTCCAACAGTAAACATATTTGGCCATATTGCAAGTACCATTAATTTTGGACCAAAAAAGAGAACTTATTTTTAGTCTAGGGAATATGGATATATTTAAAGCAGACTCGCGAAATCCATTTTTTCGGATTCTGTATCAAAGTCATGTCTTTTTTTATCCTGAGTTCTATTTTTGTACGAATCCTATAAATTTACCCTATATAATTGTATCACAAGTAAAAATTGGATTTCATTACCATGGAGAAAGCGCCATTAAGTGATCTAAATCCGCAACTGTGTAAAATTTAAATATGATATTTTTTATAATTTGAATTCAATTTGACATCGTTTGCTCGGAGTTGTTAAATTTCCAACGAATTAGATATTGAAATAAGGAGACATGATTATGTGGGATGTATAATGTATCATAACGCCTCAATTTCAATAACGAGAAGATTAAATTTTGGTAAGCGGAATAATACAAATGCGAGTATCTTGGCCTAAGAATAAAAAAAACCCACACTGAGTGAGTATTTTACTTTACTTTATGATTCTATTTATTTATGTTATCGAGTATTTAGCTTAACGTTTTCTATTTTATTTATAAAAAATAATCTTTAGTAGATATCTTCAGTATATTCAGTATACTCTTATGAGTATTTCAACTCATAAGATATTGATTCTTGAGTTCTTCATGTGCAAATAGCTCTCAAGCAGTAGAGAATCTATTTCCGAGTCGTTAGGCTACGAAAGCTTTTTTGTTGCAGTTTTAAGTTCATAATTTTGTAAAACTGTTATCGTCAACTCGTTACTCGAAAGTATTTTCTTCATGTTTAAGGTAATAACAGCAAAGTAGAAATTGATTTAGCACTTATAATTTGGTTTGGAAACAAAAGCGTATAAAAAATCAATACTTAAATTTATCACTTTGAAAGATATTAATATTTTAAAGGGGCGGAACAAGAAAACAAGTAATTGCTTGTTGTAATCACAATCTTAGCAAAAAAATCAACACGTTCTCTAATAAACAATTATTGTAAGTGATAGTACTTGTACCGAATATTTTTTTTAAATTTAAGTTTGGGTAGAAGTTTGTCATTTGTCAGATCTTATCATTTTTATAGATGGGAGGAACTGATTCTCAGAATTTTACTACCTATTCTCGATACCAACTTAAATTATCAGCTTTTCTTATACGCAAAATTTTGTTTTTAAATGTAGGCATCATTCAAAGTGTAATAAAATTAGGGTTAGGTACGTGATTTATAATCAAAATTCACTCATAATTCTTACCATGCCAATCTGAATCATTTTAAAACAAAACAAATTTATTTAACACGCTCTTATTATGTACCTACGTGATTTTCAAATTTAAAATTTATCAAGCTCGTTAAAACACAGATAAAATCATTCAAGGTTAGATTAATTTTAAATCCATAAATACGTCAAAAGTCAAAACATATTAAATCTGACACACCTAGGTACAATACAGCAATTAAAGGGCTGATAAGACCCTTAAAAATTTATTCAAATTATATTCAACACTTACTGGACTATTTTCCTATTACAATTATCACTTTATTTAAATATATAATTGGTTTCTATTAAATTGTTTGTAAATAAGTATAATAACTTTCTATTAAAACCCGGATAAACAATTTAATTGGCCTGCCTGAGTTAAATATTCATTTTCGTTTCGTTTACTTTGTTTCATATTTTTTTTTTAATTATTTATGGATAAGCTACTGGAATTGTCATAAGGATTGGAAATGAAGTGTAGCTGATTAAAATGAATACAAGAAATAGAGTTTTGAAATCTTGAAACTTGTATTAATTTTTAAAAGACAAAGTGAAAAAAGTACAAAAAAGTTTCTAATTTTTGAAATAATTCATATTTTTAAATGTCACATCAATTAATTTTGTTTTTTATTTTGTACTTTTGGTTACTTTTTATACTTTTTTGCCTTTGTGTTTCGATGTATGTAGTTCTAGCATTACCTATAAATATGTTCGTAAAAAGGACCGGCCGGCGGATCTAGTCAAATATTTTTATTTCAGTATTTATTTATTATTCTTATAGCTCACCGTAAATATTGGGATTTCATGAAATAAATTGGGGAGCGGGTCATAATTCTGCTTGTCAAAATTCTGTACGACAAAATTCTCTGGGGTCAAAATACTGTAATACCATAATTCTGTACGTCATTATACTGTAAATACAAAATACTGACATGCAAAATTCTGTTTTGTAAAATTCTGTACGGCAAAATACTGTATATCAAAATTCTGTAAAAATGCTGTAAAAAAAAAAGTGCGCGCGCACTTTTTTACATTATCAAAACGATATTTTTTTACAGCATTTTTACAGAATTTTGATTTACAGAATTTTGATGTACAGAATTTTGAAATGCAGTATTTTGACCAACCAGAATTTTGCTATACAGAATTTTGACTTTCAGAATTTTGTTCCTACAGCATTTTGCACATACAGAATTTTGACATACAGTATTTTGAATACAGAATTTTGCAACATACAGAATTTCGACCCCAACCCAATAAATTGCAATTAACTGCATTTTTAGTTTTTCTCAAAAAAGTCAAATAACAAAAAAAATTTTTTTCATTTAACAAAATTTTGCCCTAAATGTAGGCTCTTCCTATAGAGGCAGCTTTTAAAATCTACAAGTAAACTAACATGAAAGTGTTTTGAACTGTAAGAGCAAGTCCGTGCGACCCAGTCGTGTATTTTATTTTAATTTGACCATAGAATGTCTACAAATGTATCACATTTAACTGTAGGCGGTGTCGTTATTTTTATTTGATTTTTCTATTAAAATCAATTTTTTTAGAAAATAGCCAAAATCTGACGCCTTAACCAGGGCAATTATTTTTCTTGTCTCGGAGCTACCTACTGAAACCAAATATATGCTGTAGGTTTTTTTCATATTTTATGTTGTTAAACATGAAAAAGAAATTTTTTTAAATTAAAAAAAGGCGACATTGAGAAAAAAATCACAAATGACATTACGATTTTATATTATTTCTTATTTGTTTTTGCATTCTATAAATGCAAAAACAATAGAATGCAAAAAAAGGTCTTGCCATTTTGTCTTTGTATCTTTTTCGATTTTATTTTTTTTTTTATTTCTAATTTTCTCTTAATCGAAGTCATCAACAAAATTCTTTCAACAGAAACAGTAAATTAATAGTAATATTTAAACACATTTTTGTTTTTTGAGTTTCATTTTTTTTTTTTTTTTTTTGAAAAATTAATATTTTTTGAAACAGCTTGATGATTTTTTTTTTTTAAGTTTTTAGTCCGGTCAAATTAGACATTTGAGGTTACATAAATTCCCAGCAAGCTGAAAATTGGTAGGATTGTTGGAAATACCATCATAAATAAAATTTAAAAAGTCCTCATCGATCCGAGTTGTGGAAAAAAATTTACGGGGGGTCAAAGGTCAAAAAAATGGGTTTTTCACGATTTTTAGCAAAACGAAAAGTCTTATCAAAAAATTTTCAATGCGAAAATTGTAGACCAGCTTATTATCTATAAAAAGTGTCATGACACTTTTTTTCCTCAGACCCACCGTTTTTGAGATATAACGATTCAAAAAGTTGAATTTGAGTTGTAATCGTCATAATCAGGCATATTTTGAAAAAAAACTCCCAACAGAAAAGTTCCTGAAATTTTACTATCTTTTAGCTTGAATTTCGTTCTTCAATGGTTAAGAATATGGAGAAAGCAAAAAAAAAAGGAAATTTTCTCCATTTTTCCGATTGGGAGCCATTCTCCCGAAACAATTTCCCTGGGAATTTTTGTTTAGAATAGGTCTGAATATAAAAAGGGTGTCCGATAGGGAATGGACAACCCTAAAATGGCTGATAGCTACACTTATGACTGTTCCAAAAACAGATATAAAAAAGTGCTATCGCAACCAGTTCATAAAATATTGACTTTTTTTCGTTCAGTGTATTTTAAATTTTATCATCTTGTGTTTTCGTTCACTACAACCACAAATGAATGAATTTTATTTATTTCTTTTTTTTATAATTTTTTACAATAATTGGCTGAGTACATATTAAGTTTAAAAACTTCATAGCTATTGCACATTTTTCTTAAAAAAAAATTTGAAATCTGTTTTTCGAGCAAAATGAAAAAAAAGTATTTTATGAAAAATTTTAAACTACTGTGGTACAAAATAAATCAAAGGAACCTAGGTGGCCACCTTTTTTAAAAATACTCTCAACTAAGAGGAATTTCAAAATGGTAAAAGGTTTGTCATACCTAGAGTTATAAGGAAGTTATCGGTACCATGAGTCTGGTCAAATAAGACTCAAAAAAAGGGGTGAGGTTACAAAAATTCCCAGCAAGCTGAAATTTGGTAGGATTGTTGGAAACACCATCATAAATAAAACCTAAAAAGTCCTCATCGATCCGAGACCTGGAAAAAAAATTACTCGGGGTCAAAGGTCAAAAAAACGATTTTTTCTCGATTTTCACCAAAACGGTAAGTATTATCAAAAAATTTTCAATGCGAAAATTGTAGACCAGCTTATTATCTATAAAAAGTGTTATGACACTTTTTTTTGCTCAGACCCACCGTTTTTGAGATATAACGATTCAAAAATTTTGAGTTGTAATCGTCATAATCAGGTCTATTCTAAACAAGAATCCGGGGGATATGTTTTCTGGAGCAGGGATCCCAACTGAAAACTTCCCGAGATCTCAGTCTCTTTAAGCTTGAATTTTGTTCCCCCATGGTTAAGATTGGGAGCCCTTCTTCCGAAACTATTTCTCCGGGAATTTTTGTTTAGAATAGAAATGTATAAGTGCATCACGGTTTTACACCACTGAAGATGTAAGACAAGTAAAAATACACTAAGACCCCACATACGCGATTAGGCTCATACGCGATTAGGCTTATTCGCGATTAGGCTAATTCGCGATTAGGCTTATACGCGATTTAGTTTTTACGAACTTTCCTCCAAAAACAACATCTTTTTCGGGTATATTACCAAGTTCAGGGTTGGCTTGGTTATCAGCTAGACCCAAAAGACTGGGGTTGGAAGTTGGTCAACAATGCACCTGTTCCAACATTATTCCCACCTGCACCGGAAAAACTGCTGAACACAATTTTTTGCAACTATAAAAAGGGATGTAGTGCTAAATGTGGTTGCAAAAAAGTTGGACTGTTTTGTTCTGTAGCATGCACAAATTGTCAAGACCGGTCGTGCTCCAATGTTGAATCACCAACAATTGAGGATTCATTTGACACCAACGAGGAGACAAGCGATGTGTCATTATTAACTTGCATCCAGGACCAAGAACAAGAAGAAGTTGAAGAGGAAGAGAACTATGACACAGATGGATAAATCTACCTATTTTTTTTTTTTTGTATGAACCCCAATAAATCCGTGGAATAAGCCTACCGGGGAAACCACATTAAAAAAAACGCGCTAGGTACACTACCTCAAAGGTGGCGTGGAAACGTGTGCATAATTATGACGATTACAACTCAACTTCAACTTTTTGAATCGTTATATCTCAAAAACGGTGGGTCTGAGGAAAAAAAGTGTCATGACACTTTTTATAGATAATAAGCTGGTCTACAATTTTCGCATTGAAAATTTTTTGATAAGACTTTTCGTTTTGCTAAAAATCGTGAAAAACCCATTTTTTTGACCTTTGACCCCCCGTAAATTTTTTTCCACAACTCGGATCGATGAGGACTTTTTAAATTTTATTTATGATGGTATTTCCAACAATCCTACCAATTTTCAGCTTGCTGGGAATTTATGTAACCTCACCCCCTTATTTTAGTCTAATTTGACCGGACTATATCTAAACGAAATTTATTATCATCTCATAATATGATTTGTCAGTTGTGTTGTAAACTGTTCGAACAAAAAAAATAGCATGTTATTAGAGTTCGTTCAATAAAATTAGCACGCCTATGATGTGTGATGTCTCAGGGTGTATGTCTATGGATGGGAATAGAATTTGAATCACGTAGATAAATTTATTGTTATAAATATGTAATGAGAATATTATTATATCATGCGAAATATTAAAAAAAAAAAACAAACAAAAATTTTGCTTTTTAAGAAAAAAATCTCGCTAATATGTACATTGTACTCTCGCTATATCAAAATCTCGCATCAAATAAGAATTATTAGTTTTGAACGTGATTTACCTTAAATTTAAATTGCACATGAATTAGGTCCTTTTAATCAGCGAAGCGGTCAATCATCTCCAGTTGATCTTGAACACAATGAACTTGACATAGGAGCCCGACAGATATTAAACCTTTACCTTTTCTATCTTTTTCTTCGAACAAAAAAACATAAGAGTGATACGTCCTGAGCAATTATTGGAATAAAATATTAATTAGGTAATTCGCGCGCGTGAATTAATAAATATTTCATTCCAATGCGAGTTTATAAATTTCAAGGTTTAAGTGTGCGAAATTTTAACATTGCGAGCTTTTGCTAAGAGATATATTTTGTAATTGCGAGATTTCGGTGTAAGCGATTTCATAATGCGAGATTTTAAGAACTAAGTTTTAAAATGCTGTCAATCATACCCAAACCATTTATTACATTTATTACGCACTCTATGACTGTTCTGTAGGGTGGACCAAGCAAATTATTTTTCATTATTTTGATTTGCTCTTCCGATAACTTGTTTTCTGGACACAAAATAATGCTACCCTAATTTTTTCAGAATTTTTCGATGATGTTTAGGGGTTGCGCGCATCCTTTTAATAAAAAAATAAGCTCAGGCGCCGAGATTTGATTACGGTATTTTTTAGAGGAGTTATATATGATTATTTTTTTACTATGGGAGGGGTGTCTATCTGCCTCCGTTTAGACGGGAATGGCAATTTTCTAAAAAATGACTTTAAATAATAAAAAAAATATTAAAAAACAATGGCAACACATACAGTTATAAAGGATACCTTTTTCAAAAGCTAGAACTGTACACTTTATTTTAATTTTAAAGTAAAGTTATTTCAATCATTTGTTTTTGAAATAATCGATTTAAAAGTAAAAAATTGGGGAAAAAAAAGTTTAAAAACACATTAAATACCTACTATTTTTGTCAAGATTGTGGATTACAATACAAAAAATGGCTGATAAAATAAAGTGTCACAATTGATTCCTTATCAAATACTGAAGTCCATATGTTTTAATACTTTCAAGTTTTTGAGAAAATTAAAAATTAAAAAAACTTCTTTTTTATCAGATTATAATTTTTATGGCTGTTTTCGATATTTTTGCCACCATCAAAATACATAGGGTAAGCGGGGGTACATTTGACACCGGGGCACATTTGACTTTGCGTTTTTCGGTATGATCGTGCCCTTAGTAAAGAATAGTTTGGATGAAGAAAGAAGCTTAATTTGATTTAAAGAAATTTTGTGAAATTTCTCAGTCTTTCATTAACTTTTCGCGGAGTACCACTTGTTTTCGTGTTTTCTGTATTTCTGATTTAATTTTTGACCAGCGGTATGTAAGCGATTTCTGAACCTAATAAAGAAGTTTTTTAATGGTGAATCAATATTTTAATAGCACTATGCTTAAAGTTTAGTAAATTAAAACCAACTTTGTAAAAAGATAGTATTAGTTATTGAAAAAAGAAAGAAAAACAATTATGAGGCTCCTTCGGGGCACCTTTGACTTTTGCAATGTGAGCACAGTTTTACGTTGATTTTGGGGGAATATATATATTAAACAAATTATTTAAAAATAAATCGACATCGATTAATTTTGATTAAGAATTAAATGGATTAATTTTTTGAAATATTTTATGGTTTTTTGTTTTTTCTTCTTCTTTTTAGAAAATAAATTTTTTGATTTATATTTTTCGTTATATTGTTTAGTAGATTGTTTAAAACCAAAAATGTATTTTTTTCTAATCAAACAATAGACGAGCAAGATCCGATGATAGTTTTTAAAACATAATGCACACAATGTGGGGTTTAATCCACCATTGTCAATTGTACCCCTTTTAAAGTCAAATGTGCCCCGGTCCCGGGGCACTTTTGACAAAATGACTTTTTTTAGAAAACATTATTTTTTTAAATGTTGAAATGTTGTAAAACTAAAAAATTTACTGTTAGTATAATCTTGAATAGTCAATAAATCAAATAAAAAACAAAACGTTGGAAAACATCAACAGTTTTCGAAAATACAGACCTTTAAAAACTAAATGTCAAATGTACCCCCTTCTCCCCTATCCGATATTCAATATTATAAGGCGTTGCATCAACAACAACATCATTGAAAAATATGGATACTTTTCAAAATAAAATTTCGTGGAAGCAGAAGTATGATCTCGAGTAGGTCTGATAAAAATTGAGCAATGTGTTGACCACATTCCAACCATCACTTTTGAATATATTTTTAATTTTTGTTTTTCAAATTTAATTACTATTTTAAAATCAGTATAATTGATTTATCAACAATTTGTTTTTATCAAATGCTTGTATCTGTTCAAAAGCTTTGACAGGAGACAAGTCATTTTTTGTGTGTATTTCATAAACACAATTACATTTTGTTGTGTAATCTAATTTAACATTTAATTGAATAGAATTAACTCATTACAAAAGCACACATCATGTTTATTTACTCAAATTGCACGATTTTCACACAAAAACCGTTTTAATTAGTGAATACAAAATTTTCACCAATTACATTATGAGAGTAGGTCTACATACATACCTATAATGGGTATATTGGGTAATTAAACCAAAGAATGTGTGTTCCACCTCAGAGATTCCACACAATTAAGATACATTTCGTACAGAATCAATTCGGTACAATGAAAATACGACCGCGTGTTAATGGTTTATTGACATCAGCTTCTGTTGTGTGCAGAAATAAAAAAAAAATACGCGTTGGGTGAGGTACTATTCATAGGTAGTCATCGATCAATGAGTTCGAAAGTAAAAAATAAAAAAAAACATTTCGCTACCTCTATTAAACGTTAAAGCTTCAATTACCTGAAAATTTTCTGGTTCATTGGTCCACCAGGTCTAATAAAATAAAATGCACGACTGGGGTCGCACGTACTTGCTCTTATGCTTAAAGTTACTCTAATGTTAAAGCTTTTTATTCAAGAAAATTAAAAAAATTAAAAATTTGATATTTTCAAGAAATTAAAAAAAATAAAATCTGTTTTTATAATTAATTAAATATAGTTTTAAATGACCTTTCACAAAAAACCAAGTATGCATGTTTACTTCTTATATAAAAAGGAATTTTTAGAAATAAATTTTCGAAAATCGTTAGAGCCGTTTTTTAAAAAAATAATTTTTTATATATAAAAATTTTCTAACATTTTTCAAAAAAAAAGTTGGTATGCCATTTTGAAGAAATAATTTATTTACGCATAAAAACGAAATTTCAAAATTTTTCATAAACCCGTTTTCAAAAAATTGATTTTTCAAAAAAAAATTTTGAAATATTTTTTAAAAATCCAAAAATGAGTTTTTTGAAATTTTTATAAAATTTTAATATCACCTTCACCTAAACGCTTTTGTATAAAAATTTTCGTTGAAATCGGGGTGGTCTTGAACGAGATATTCATAAATCAAAAAAACCGTTCTATGACAGGTACCGTTAATAAAGGTAAAAAAAATATTTTTTTTATTTCGAAAGTTGGCTCTTATGTGTAATACTACACTCAAAAATTTTAATCAAAATCGTTAGAGCCGTTTTTGAAAAAAATTAACTTTTCTATTTCCGTTATATGACAGGTACCGTTAGTTTTGGTCCTAAAAAAAAAATTCGAATTTGTCCTCTAGGGAATCACCCAAAACTGTTAACTACCAAGTTTGAACAAAATCACTCGAATAGTTTAGGCTGTAGCTCGAGGTACATACAGACAGACAGACAGACAGACAGACAGACGGACAGACAGACAGAATTGCCGGACCCACTTTTTTGGCATTCTCCATCATCGTAATGTCATGTAAAATTGTTATCTCGAGTTCGATTTTTTTTACGAATCCTAAACTTGCCCTATAGTACCTATATCGCAAGTAAAAAGATAAAAAAAAGACCAAGTCTTCTGCATGAATGATCAGATGACATTTAAAATACATAAGTTTAATCTAACTCGCAATCAGTCGCCATACAAATAGAAACCGTACGTGTGGTACGACTGGTTGATAATTTATTAATGTAGGTGCTAAATGAAAACGTATTTTTGAGGGCGTGATGTCAAGTGGAACATATAATCATAATGAAGGTGAAGTATCTTTAATCATATAGGTAGGATGACTGCGATGATTAATTGCTACTTGTTGGATTCAAATTCAATCAGTGCGAATAGTGAAAAATAGTAGGTACCGAAAACCTTAATTTAAAAACTCTGATATAAAAAATAATCTGGGTCGCACGTTCTTGTTTTCATGGTTCTAAGCTTGTTATGTGCTTAATGTACATACGTATCAGATCAGGTTAGAATGTCCACCCCAACTCGAAAGTCGCTTAAAGAAATCATATGTGTGTTGTTGTCCTTGAGGTATAAGTGCATGTTATCATACAGTAGGTTAAATTGACACAAATTCACTTTCTGAATATAAACACTGATGCTCTGATATTTCCCCTAAGCCTGAAGAAATCAAGATATAAGCTGTTTGAGCGGCTTTGTTTTGGAGACTTTTCTGTATAATTTTTTGTTCGTTTTTTTTTTTTTTAATTCAGAACTCTCCAAAGTAGTGCCGATATGGTTTTTTTAAAAACCTTATATTTTGAGTTCTATTTGTAGCATCGTCAAGATTGACTTTATGCTTAGGGGAATATGAATTTGTGTCAATTAAGCCGACTCACATTGATTGGAAAACTCGCAATTTGTAACCTCCCGAAAACCATTTAAGGGTGTAATTTAAAGCTTCCAGACTTTTGAATTCGTTATCAGACCGCATAAGGCTATAAAATTGCATACTCTCTGTTATAGTTTTATTTTTGACAATTAAATAAACCCCCTAATTTTGTTTATTATTTTCAGATCTCAGGACCACAAATGCTCAAGATTTTTCTTATGATGGAACAATGGGTAAGCAATCCTTGTTACAACTTGCTGTTAATGTAGCCATTTAATATTTTTTTTTTACTTAACTAAAAATAAATCTTTTTTTTTAGGACCAGATCATTGGGGCGAACAATACAATGGTTGCAGTGGAAAATATCAAAGCCCAATTAACATAGATTTGTTAAACGTCGAACAAATAAGTTTTAACGATCTTCAGCTCAAACGTTTTGATGAGAAACCTCTCTCTGGTGATTTATTAAATAATGGACATACAGGTTAGAACATATGGAATTTTTCATTTTTGAAATTTTCTTAAAGTCGATTTTCTTTTTTAAGTTATTGTACATTTGGATTATGAAGATGAAGAACCAACTATAAGCGGCGGACCTTTAAACGGAACATTTCGTTTCGCGCAATTGCATTTCCATTGGGGCGACAATGACACTTACGGTAGTGAAGATCGGATAAACAATCAAAGTTTCCCAGCTGAATTGCATATGGTGTTTTACAATACAAAATATGGTGATTTTGATAGTGCAGTTGGACATAGTGAGGGTGTTGCAGTTTTGGCATTTTTCTATTATGTAAGTTTTGGGATAAAATCAAAGGAAGACATTTTAATTTATAACAGTTTATGGCAATAAGAGAAATATTTCAGTCTTACCTCTTACTTAAGAAGCAGGTTGATTTTCCCAGTTTTTAATCTAATAAACTGTTATAACTGTTATAAATTATTATATCTCTTGTTGAAATCAGAAATAACTCGATTTTCTTTACAATTTTTTTTTTATTTCCTCTCTCAAAGCTAATGGAAGAGGATAATCCTTTCTATGCTGACTTGGCATTCCTTCTTACTTCATTGCAAGAACCAGATCGTCATGTGCCATTTATAGGTGCACCATCTCTCCACAATCTAGGCAGCACAGAATACGAAAAGTATTTCACATATGTCGGCTCATTAACAACACCTCCTTGCAGTGAGGAGGTGATTTGGATTGATTTCGAGGAGCCAGTCATGATTTCCCGATCACAGGTAATTAAACAAAAGTTTGTCTAAAAGTATCAAATGATGTCATAGCACGAATTGGAGATCTCTTTGAAAAATATAGATGTGGTTTATATTAGTTTTAGGTGATGGAGGAATTCAGGAATGTTGGGTCGCTAGACGGCCAAATATGTCATAAGTTTATAATATGCCACAGTAGATGGCGTATGTCATGAGTTCTAAAGATTTTTAATTCTTTTTCGGTTTCAGTCTTGCTCCCACAAATCATGATTCCACTTAAAGTGTAACCAGGTTAGAGTTTAGTTGGTTTTCCTTTACATTGCTCTGCTAAGGACGTGTTCATTAGCCATATAAGTTGATGTGTTGATAGTTTATTAAACCCCTTTTTCGATACTGTAACAGCTCTTAAAAATACGCATTAAATCCACTCATACAAGATGAATGCGACGGAGAAGACCAAACTATACCCCTTCTTTCTCAGCGAAGGATTAAACAAAGTAAGCTTCAACTGAATCTTAAACTGAGTTCAAATTTTTGGTTAAGTTCATACATTTGCACACTGAAACTTCGCACAACTTGGCTGAAATTCTTAAATTGACAGTTTCGTATGTGAGCTTAAATTTAGCTCAATCTGCGGATTGACTTTTTAAAGAATATTAAATATGGAAGCTATATATTTTCTAAAAAAAAAACAACATTGATATTTCTGACGTTGTAAATATTCCGTCTTTACAAACGCAAGTCCATGGTTCCGAAAACATAACATAACTTAAACTTAAAACTTGAAATCGATTTAGGGTGCGCCGACAAAAAACCAGACAAAAAAAATCCAAACCCGAATTTTGACATTCAGATGTTGAATTTCTGTCAGCGGCGGTTTTTGTCGTGTCGGTCTTTGTTAATGTGGAACAACTTCTAACCAAAAGTGGAGTTTAAACTTCCTACGCAGAGCTGGGAATAATAAATAGAACGATGGCTAACGCACAATTTGAGCGTCAAAAATTATTTCCGTTGCCATTTCTTGGCGTTTTTTAACAACATTGGTATTTTAAAATCAGCATTATAGCTGTAGCTCCGGTTTAATTGTCATTGTATATTAAAATAACCAAGTTTATCACTTTACCATAGTTTAACCGCAGCTTATCCACCGAAATCGGTCATTTAGAGCCATAGTTATTCCAACAAAGTTCATTTGGCCTTTGTTTACGTTTACATATGACCTGTGGTTCAACTCTGGTTCAAACATGCAGTAAAGTTTAGTTCTGCTATCGAGTAGCATTCCACAGCATTTATTTTTATTTTTGATTATCTTTTTTTTATTAATTTTTATTTGCAATTTGTATTTTATTAAAATTTATTTTATTTTCATTTGTTTAAAATATTATTTATTTATTTTTTTGTTTATTTTTCGTTTATTTATTTTTTTTTTCTCTTAGATTGAAAAATTTCGTCACATCTATAACCATGCTGGAGAACCACTTACACATAATTTCCGACCAATTCAACCATTAAACAATAGAGTTGTTTGGAGAAATACTGTAAATCGGGAACCACAAATAAACTATAAATCCTATAGTGATCGTATAAATAACAAAAGTGTACCATCAAGTAATAGTGATTATGATTTCTTTAGTGTTAGCAAAGCAACAACAATTTCAGAGATTTTACCTTTATGTTTTGTTTTAGTTTTTAATTTGATTTTAAGAAATCTGTAAAAAAAAATGACAACATAAAAATAAGCCAAACAAAAAAGTATTAGCAATTGTTTAATTATTATTATTAATAATACAATGTATTATTTTTATTATTTGTAATTATGTTTATTGTCCTAATATATATTAAGTTAAAAAAAAACTCAATTAGTTGTTTTATTTTTATTATTATTTTACATTATTTTTTTTATTAAGTTAACCATTAAAATTTTAGACAAAAATCTAACCGATATGCCTGGATATTTTAATAAATTATCATCTAACCAAGGTTTAGTTTTCATCAAAGTCTTTTCAAGTTTTATGCCTTAACTACAATGACCTAAAAAGTGAAAAAGTGGGAAATTTACATAAGTACAAAAATTTTCTTTCTTTTTTTTAGCGCTATTTGTTTATGGAAAAAAACTACAAAAAATGCTTTTTAAACAAAAAAATAAGCTTTCTGCATCATTATATCCTATTTTGTGGTCGGAAAAACTGTCACAAAATGAGTTTGACAATTTTCACTTTTTGACTTTTTGTATAATAACTTTTTTTCAATAACCGACATTGCCAAAGCAACATTTTATTTTATTTAAAAACTCATAAGATTTGATTTAGAATTCGATTGTTATGGGTAAAATTTTGGGTGCACTTACATTTATAGTATAATTTAAAGTAACATTAATTAATATATTTGTAAATTTTTAAATTACAGCTTGACAGTTTTCGTCAACTTTACACTCATGATGGAGAATTAATTACGCACAATAATCGTCCCATACAACCGCTAAATGGACGAATCGTTCAAAAAAACTTTGTACCCTATAATCCCTTTGGAATGGGAGGAAATCATGTTGCGTCAGCTCCAATTCCAAATTTTATCAATCCAGGAGATACTAAACCGCCTCCGCCGAAAAAAAATGATTCATCTTTTCCGCAAGGGCAAAACCATAGCCATAGCATACCATTTCACGCTAAAAGGCGAAATTTCAGTCCAACAACAACAAACATTGATTTGTTGTGGGCCGTAATTGTTTTTGTCGTTTTTACTATTTTTTATTGAGTGTAATGAAAAAATCACATCCTCTTTCAATCGACGTTTAACATAATCTTATTTTTATCTAAGAAAATAATATTGATTAGTTAGTTATTTAATATTTTAATAATTCCATGTTTCATGTATTTTTATCATTTAATATTTTTTAATTTAGATAAATTTTCATCACATTTAATATTTTTTTTCATTTGCAAAGATTTCTTCTTTATTCGAAATTTGTTGTTAATGTTTGAAATATTCTATAAAATTGTTACCAAACGGAACTGGAGTGTTTTACTAATTAAGATAAAGAACATTATGGTTTAAGAAGCGTAAAGTGATTATGGATAAAGGTATATTAAGTTAAAAGAAAACTCTACTCTCGTTGTTTTGTTTTAATCAAGGGGCACGGTAGTACCCAGCCGAAAAAAAAAAGCAACTTTGGCACTACACCCTTATTTACAGGAAACAACTCATGCCATTTTCGACCCCCTCTAACTTCCACACCAAAGATGCTAGAAATTTCAAACTCACTACATTTGTTGAGCTGGTCAAAACCAAATTCCTCACAAAATTTCAGCTTCTTACGATGAGTAGTTTCTGAGATATAGGGCTACAAAAATTGCAAAAACCGTAACTTACTGACTGACTTACTCACTCACTCATTAACTCACTCACGACAGATCATCAAAATTTTGGTGAACTTCCCGCTATCGTAGAAACTTGAAATTTTACACGGTGATAGGACTTGTGGTGAATACAAAGGAAAAAATCGAAAATTTGAGATTTTCAATTCACGGGGCGTGGCATCCGCCTATTTCCACTGAATTTTCATCAAATATTATAGAGCACTTCTGATTATCGTAGAATCTTGAAATTTGGTAGAATGGTAGTGTATACAAAGGAAAAAAATTAAAATCTGAGAATTTAAATCAGGTGGCGTGGCAACCGCCCATTCTCACTGAATTCTCATCAAATGCAGAGATTTTCAATTCTATAGCCACACCTTACAAAAAGTAGTGAAATCACAACAAAAACATTACTGTTAAAAAAAGAGGCAAGTTCTCCTATGTTGAAATTATGCTGGCACAAAAAGTACTGAGATGTAAAAGTGTACCAAGTTCTAAAGTTTGGGTTCAAATTCGTATCAATAAAATTTTGATTGTTTACTTGGCAAACTTTAAAAATCGGTAATTAAAAGAAAAATTGTTAAGAGAACAATCAACATTGATACGAATTTGTGATTATTATTTACATTTATTTAATTTAAAAACTCCTTAAATTTGATTTAGGATTCCATCTTTATGGGTAAAATTTTGGGTGCACTTACATTTATGATTGTGTAATATGTAATATAATTTAAAATAATATTATTTAATAAATATTTTAAAATTTTTAAATTACAGCTTGACAGTTTTCGTCAACTTTACACTCATAATGGAGAATTAATTACGCACAATAATCGTCCCATACAACCGCTTAATGGACGAATCGTTCAAAAAAACTTTGGAATGGGAGGAAATCATGTTAAGTCGGCTCCAATTCCAATTATTAGCATTCCAGGGCGTGCTAAACCACCACCGCCGAAAATAAATGATTCAACTGTTCCGCAAGGGCAAAACCATAGTCATAGCATACCATTTCACGCTAAAAGGCGAAATTTCAGTCCAACAACAACAAACATTGATTTGTTGTGGGCAGTAATTGTTTTTGTCGTTTTTACTATTTGTTATTGAGTGTAATGAATTTGAAAAAAAATCATATCCTCTTTCAATCGACGTTTAACATAATCTTATTTTTATCTAAGAAAATAATATTGATGTTTTATTTTAGAAGTTATTTAATATTTTAATAATTCCATGCTTCAGGTATTTTTATCATTCAATATTTTTTAATTTAGATAAATTTCATCACATTTAATATTTTTTTTCATTTGCAAAGATTTCTTCTTTATTCGAAATTTAAAAATAATTAATTTGTTAATGCTTGAAATATTTTATTAAAATTGTTACCAAACGGAACTGGGGTGTTTTACTCATTAAGATAAACAACATATGTTTTAAGAAGCGTTAAGTAATTATGGGTAAAAGGTGGATGAAGTGAGAAGTGCCAGAAGAAGATCGTTATACTAGTTTCTGTCTGTATAACAATATCCTATAAACTGATAGTATTTTTTAAATAATTTATTTACATAATTTTGCAAATTATCTCTTTTTGGATGTCGAATATGAAATTATTCAATTTGAATTCGAACTGACCTAATTTTCGAAATTATCTTATAAGACTGTATTTTGAAAACAAGCTTTAAGTTTTTTTTAACTGAAACTGTAAGTTTTGGAAAATATCTTTGGAAGACCCTATTGAAGTTGTTGAAAAGTAACTAAAATTCCTTTTCTTTTATGCTCTCCTTGGTAGGTATGAACAAATTACTCCATAAAACTGCTGGAAAATTATCAATTTTATGTTTTTTAATATAATTTTGCTTGAATATGAAGATGGAACAAGAAAGAAGAGCTTGGATCCTGACATTTGTTTTTCTATTTGAAAACATTTTTGGAAACTACCTATAAAGTTATGTTTTTTAACAAAATAATCAATTTAACAAGAGTCTAAACAGTCAGCAACAATTTAGCTAATAAATTTATACGAAAATTAATTTAAAACCCGTGTTATATTAAATTTAAAATTTGTATTTGTCATGTTCATCAAAGTGGGAGCTGTCAGATTTGGATTTGACAGATTCGGTTACATCCCTATAAAGCTAATTGTTTCAAATTCAAAATTTATGAGTTAAAGCCTAGTACACTGCTGATGCGAAACGAAAAATTTTCAAGTCTCTAAAGTCGACAACAAACATGCTAACGAAAAAATATCATCGAGTATTCTGTCAAAGTCAAAATAAAAAAATTCAAAATCAATTTAAAACCAAGAAAAATCAACAGAAAATAATTTTTAAAGCAAGAAATAAATGAAAAAAACCGTCAACACTGCTCTTGGAGTAAAAAAAAAGGACAGGACAGTAAAAAGTGACAAATGAGCGAAAACTCTCCAATTTTTCACTAGAGCTGCATACTGAAAAACGAAAAGCAAAACGAAATTTTCCGTTCAGGATTTCGCTAACGAAATTTTGTATGGAAAATGCTTTACTTAGCATAATTCTCACTGAAACAAGAACAAAGAAATCCTCATTTCAAAAATCGTCCAATGTAAACGTTGACTTATTACCATCATATATGAATTAGATTGTTATGGCTGAATGCACCCAAACAGACAAAAAGTTGCATTTATGAACACGGCCATATTCCGCTAGCAGCTAACAGCTAACGGCGTAATATGTATGTACTCCTTCGTCACAAACAAATTTAAATTTTAAATTCAGAAATCACATCCATCTTGTTTTTTAAAGGAAATTCCAAATTCGGCCATATTTTGCGCCATATTTAAATAAACAATATTTTCAAATATATAAATAACTGTATAATTTATCTATAAATAATAAATAAACAATCAATAGAAAACACCCTGTTTCAAGAATAGTGAAAGTTTGTTGGAACAAAAACTACACAAAATTTGTCAGAGTGAGTACCTCTGTACTACCTTTTATTTTCTTAGAAATGCCAACATTTTAGAAAAATATTTCCATAGTCGGTAAATTCTTTAGCCATTGCTAAAATGGATCAAAAGCTGCTTTCAAAATCACACGATCTACAAGAAAATGAATTGGTTTTCTTTACCGAAGACGATATTCCATTATGTGTTGATGCTGAAAACTTTTTAGTCTATGATTGCAAAGAAGATTCTCAAAATGCAAACTTTGCAAACGACGTTGAAGTTCTAACCGAAGCTGTTGGAGAACAACAAGCTCAAAATGTTCTATCAACTCCGCCGAAGATCCCAAAATACAATGATCATGTTAAAAAGCCTGCAAAACGTTGGTGTCAGAAAGAAGTCTGCATCAAAACAATTGAATCGGAATTTAAAGTTGTAATGTGGGTTCAAGATGATTCCGATCAATCTGACCACGAAGTTACAGAACCCACCGTCAAACGAAAGCCAAGAAAGATCAAACAAGAACCCCAAGTAGAGCAAAACTTTGAAATATCCGACCAATCACATGAAAATAATTTACCAAGCATCAAATGCACTATAAAATCATGCCGAATGTTGTTCAAAGACGTTACAAAACTACGCCAACACATTTCCCAACATTGTCTTGACCAACCAAATGTGGTCGGTTATTTGTGCACATTCGAAAATTGTCCAAAAGTCTTTAAAAGCATTTCAAGTCTACGTAAGCATATGCACACTCATGGCCCCAAAACAAAAGTATGTGCCGAGTGTGGCAAAGCTTTTATCGATAATTCCAAATTGAATCGCCATCTGGTGGTGCACACTGGAGATAAGCCATTTCAATGCACCTTTGAAGGATGTGGCAAACGTTTTTCGTTGGACTTTAATCTTCGAACTCATGCACGTATTCATACTGGCTATCGACCATTTGCATGTACGTTTGATGGATGTACAAAGAGATTTGCTCAATCGACTAATTTAAAATCGCATCAATTGATTCATTTGAAGAATGCTTACAAATTCAAAGATTCAGATAAATAATGATGTAATTGAAGCAAGTAGGTACTTATGTACATATATTTGATTTTTATTATTTTTTTTAATTATTGATTTATATAAGCTTGTGAATTTTGTTATGTTTTCTTTTTCTGTTAACTATTCGAACTAGATTTGGTTTGAAGTATTTATTGTTCAGGTTTTATCCAATAACTTGTATTGAATTATTATTTATGTTTTGTAAAGAAGTTGCATTAAATTATTTCTATTTTTTTAACAAATTGAGTGTTTATTCAATTCAAAATCTTCGTTACTTTTTTAAACCTATTTTTGTGAAGGAAAATCATGCACATACCTATGTACCTATTTCTTTTTCAAATTTTTTTTATTCTTTATTTTTAATTTTTATTTGACTTGAAAAGAATTACCAACACTTTTTACATCAGACCCGCATGCTTGCGTCTTTTTGCTCTTTATTGTTGATTTTGTATTACATATTACTTAAATAAACATGTAATATGCACGACTGGGGTCGCACGTACTTGCTCTTATGCTTAAAGTAACTCTAATGTTAAAGCAATTTGTATTCAAGAAAATTAGGGAAAATTTAAATTAGCAATTTAAAAAAACAAAAAATAAAATCTGTTTTTATAATTTATTAAACGACGTTTCAAATGATCTTTTACAAAAAAAAAACAAACCAAGTATGCAATTTTATTTATTATATAAAAAGGAATTTTTAGAAAAAAAATTTCGAAAATCGTTAGAGCCGTTTAAAAAAAAAAATAATTTTTATTTACGAATGCTAAACTTTCCCTATAGTACCTACCTATATATCGCAAGTAAAAATTGAAAAATACTTGCAATTACACAAAACTCGGGCCTAAACGGCTCAAACGGACATCGGATTCACGCATCGAAATACATAACCCCTGTGCGCCGCCATAATACTGTACTGTACTCTTCTAATATATAGTACAATTTTTAGTTGATGATTATATCATCATTCATTACATTAGGGTAGAAGGGGGTGGATTTGCCAGGATTTAGGAAAATTGACTTAACGCAAAGTTCTTACGTTTGTTTTAATTTTTTTTTTATCTGATATTATTATTGACTTTATTATCTTCACTTAAATATTTTTTTCATGTTGATATATTAATTGTTTCTATTTTTAATAATTTATTCAAAAAAACGAAAAGTGATGTGGCAAAGCCTCCCCATGTGGGAGGCTTTGCCACGGTGGTGGGGAGGGATTGCCAGTTACCTAAATATCAAAGTTAATACAAATAAAACCAATAATCATAAACAAAACTTCTTTTTAGCTGAAAATACGAAGAACTGATTGATTTTTTAGGATCCTGCCATCCTCTTTTGAGGAAGCTCGCTTCTGGCAAATTTACCCCATGGGTGCATTTGCCAGAGCAAAACCTACCCAAAAACAAATGGCAAATGCACCCCACAAGCTAATCTTTCAAAAATTTAGTTATAACTTTTTTATAAGTTAAACAGTAAAAAAATAACTTCTACACAGCATAGTACACATAATTTTCAAAAGATATTTGTATGAAAAAGTAATTTAACAAGACAAATATCTAAAATTTACGACGGTTATGTATCTTCAAATCTTGGTTCTCAACATTAAAAAACTAACACAAGCGTCTAATTTATTTCGTGTCCAGCCAAAAGCTGTCAAACTTTGTGGAAAGTTTTCAATCATAAATGTGCAACAGAAAATGATTTTTCGGTATTTAATATTCTTTTGGTTAGGAAAAAAACCTGGGGTGGCAAAGGTACCCCATTGGCAAATGCTCCCCCTTCTACCCTACAGCGATCAAATTTTAAATAACGATATTTAATAGGATTTAAAAACCAAATGCCACACTAATGGATAGAATATTAATGAAAGAACATGATTTCCAAAGAATGTTTTCAATTTAACAACCATTCTTTGTTGAAAATGTATTTCTTATTTTTACTTATCCAAATCATAAGAAAAACCCAAACATTTTCAACAATTTCTTATGTTGATTTCCAAACAACCAAACATTCGATCTGCAGTCGATTTATAATAATTTCTTTATTTAAATTTTCAAAAATAAATTTTTTATATTTTTTTTAATTAAATTAAAAATGATGTTAGCAACTTTTTCCATAGTGGAGATATGCTGAAATTATTTCAAAGCTAGCGTGAATAAAAAAATTGTAATCATATATATTTCATAGTTCAAGTCTTATGTCGTTTTCTTTCACTCCAATGAGAGTACCCTTTTAGTACTTATTTTTGCACTTTTGAAGGTTTTGTGTTCTTTGACGCCACAAAAGTGTAAAAAAAAAATTACTCCGGAGTAATTTTAGAACTACGGAGTACCCCGGATTTACTCCACATTTTTAGTCAGATTTACACCGATTTGCACACACACTTATGAATTTGAAGTTTGACATTTTAAAAATTTGTTTGAAAAGAGAAAAATGCGAAAAGTTTTTCTTTAAAATTCTTTTGTTATTAACAAGAACAACCATTATGAATATATTTCCTATTATATTATATTCCGCCATATATATTTCTTCCATCATTTCGTTAATTCTTCACTTTTTCCAAATGAAATTAAAAAACCGAATAAAACAGCCAGTGTTCTTTATCAATAAAAAAAAAATCCTGTGCCAGATAAAAAAAAAATCCCATTTTTTTTCTGCGATGATGGGATATTTTTATTTTACAATGATCAAACTATGGGTGTATATTAATTAGGCTGAAAAAAACCGATCAGAAATATAATGAAAAATATACTAAAAGTAAAACTAAGTCCGCTTCTACACGAAGACGCAAAGTGTGAAACGCACATAAGAGCAAGGGAGACATAAAGTTCGAAAAAAAGGGAATGAAGATTTTCTACCGTGAGTCTCCGGAAAAAAAATTTGTGACTCTTTTTGACGTTTCTCTTTTATCTTGTTCTTTTTTTTGCTGTTCTACTTTATTTTATTTCGTCGGTCGTGCAGTCTGCTTCGTCGGTTGTGTATTATTTGCGTGTATAGTAACGTTTTTAATTTATTCAAAAGTTTTCGTTGCACATAGACCCTACTGGAGTTGTTTTATTTTGTTTGTATATTTTGGTGTTTTTTTTTTTTAAATTAAAATACATAGTCTGCTTCCACACGAAAACGTAGACGCACAAGATACACAGAATACGACGTGAAGAAGAGCGCGACGCACCGAAGCGAAAATCAAAAGGAAATTTGAAGATAATTTCTGCGCCTTGAGTCTTCGTGTAGAAGCAGACAACGAACGCTTTTTATGCTTCTATGTTATTAATATTAATTTTTTTTTTTCAATTCATAAAATTTTTCCCTAGGGCTATTATCACTATTTTTTTCAAGGAAATTATCCATTTTTGCCTTGTCACACACACAATTACAAAAAAATAAATTACTCTAATTATGTTCTTTCACTCCAGCGAAAGGAGTAAAAATTTAGAGTACTCCTTAATAGAGTGAAAGAAAACGACATTATTGGTTGCGTTCCTTTGGGAATATTTATCTACTGTTTAGTACTGCTTTGAACTATTTTTTCAATATGGCAAAAGTAATTCAAAAGTAGTTTTAAGTACATACTTAGAAGTAGATAAAAGTTCCCACTCCCAAAGGAACGCAGCTTTTAAATTCAATTTCCATTATAATTATCTGTCAAATGTCATACAAATTTTAAAATTTCTTGTTTTAAATTTAATTGGTTCTGATAAATTTGGGCTAAGAGATATTTCATTCAAAACTCTTTTTCAACAATTTTGATCTTCTTGTAGTTTTCTTGTTATAAGATTTTCGTATAAATTTTATCAATTCATAACAATGGTATGATTTGTTTGTGTTTTAGATCATTTTGTTTACAATTCAATTATTCCAAAGTAAATATCAGTTTTTTTCTCGAGATATTTGTTTTGCATTTATAACGGTTATGTTTTGGTGTCCGTTTTCTTTAAATGAATCCATCTTTTCCCAATCCCATTGTAAACAAAATTTTAATTTATTAAAAAAATTGTATTTGTTTAAAATTTTTGCCAGAATTTATCACCAAACAGAATTTGTATCATGTTAGAATCCTTTTCCTGTTTTTTTTATTTTAAAAGAGTGCGTCTTTGAAAAGAATTTTTTCTTCTAATCACGAAATACTCATATGTACTTTTTTTTAGAGGTTTATTAGTGCCTTTCCCCTTAACATTTTAACACCAACTACGGTTTTTCTTTTTGCATGTTAGGAAAACTCAAAGAATATTGACATTCAATTTTGTATATTTAAAAAAAAAGTTTAGGTAGACCTAATATTTACAATTTTAAGTAACTTAATCAATATAATGATAGTATAAAATTCAATAAATTTTTCATAAAATTAAAAAAAGGAGTGTAAATAAAATTCATAGTTTTTTCAACAATAATATTTCTGGTAAATAAATTTTCTTTAACTTCTCTTCAACGAATGCCTCATGTTTTTGTTTTATTGCTACATTCTCGTTTTTAAAATCACTTTTATAAAATCTGATAGCTTCCTTCTCTGAAAAGTATTCCAATTCAAAATATTTACAATCTTCGGCAACATCGATCTTGTTGCTATAAAGAAGTAATTTTCTTAGCCATTCTACTGGCAACAAAAGTTGTTTACTGCTATAGGCGGAAGCAAATATTAAGAACACTTGCCTATAAAAAAAAAGAAAATGTTAAAGAAAATTGTATTTAAATAACAAAGTTCAAATTACCTTCTTATAATTTGTAATTTAAGAGAAGCTATTGCACATAATATATGAGGAAGACGAGCTATACCCTGAAGGACTTTGTAAAAGTTTCCCTGAAAATGATTAAGGGCAATAGAATATACTCCAGCGAATACAGGATCGGTTTTTATTTCCGCAGGCAAATGAGCACTTCTTTTGAGTGCTTCTATTGATCCCAAATTAAACAACTGGTAGATGGATTCGATAAAATTTCTGCTACGAATTTCACTTAAATTCATTTTATCAAAACCAGATTCTGCATGAATTTCGTCATAACAGCAGAGCACTCTTTTGAGACATTCTTGCAAATGTTGTTCACAAATCTTTGGATCGAAGTTATCAACTGATTCTTCGCATAATCTTAAATCGAGGTCAGATTATAAGTTTTGTAATAGTTAGAAAATTTAAAATATATTTATACAAACCTGTAACGACTGTAAGCTAAAAACATAATCATAGGTTCCAACAGTCTTATGGTTGCCTTTGCATCATAATTTTGCATAACAATCTCTTGCCTTATAGCTCTTAGACGGTCGAATACAAAATCATAGACATAATTAAAGGGTCTTCGTTTATCAAGTGTTATTCTGAAAGGAAACTCTTGAATGAAATTCAAAGAAAAAGACGTTCTTTTTCTTACTCTTTTAAAAGGTATTCTACTGTCTTGTTTAGTGAACGTTGTGTACGGAGATCTTTTTTTCTAGGTATTTTTATCCCGGCCGCTGAGCGGGAAAATGACTTGACAAGGATGCCAGGGACATTCTTTTGGCCAGGTTTGCATTCATAGAAATGAAGTAATCTTTCTTTTGTTCGGCTTAAATTAAATAAAAAGTTTAGTTACTTTGGTGTGAATAAGGTTTAGATTGAAACTTACAGTTTTACTTCTTGTTCTGGACACATTTCCTCACATGTCCCTTGGACAAACTCTGGCATTTTTATTATTTTTATTTAAATTTTTTTTGTTTAAATTAATTTCATAAATTTTTTGCCAGAAGCCAAAAAAATATAACTTCCGAAAGATGCTAAAAACGAACAGCTGTGTAATGTCAAACAAACTAGTACAGTACGAAACGAAATATAATTCGGAGTTGTGAAACTCCGAAAAGTGTTGTTCATCGCCATGGTATAAAAAGAGAAGGTAGGATCATTAGAAAAAACTCAGTATCGAGAACTGTCAAAACTTATGGCTACTTAAGGTTTTGACAGCCCAGCCCATTGAAATTGTTGTTGTAAACAAATTTGTCTTGGAAATTGTTCTTGCTTTTGACTTTGCCAAATGCCAAACGTCAAAACCTTATTACCCCATTTTGTAAGATGGCGGCTCTAATGATCATACCTTGTCTTTTTATACCATGGTTCATCGCTAATTGGCTAATTGGATGCGTTCAGATTTATGACCACAGTCATTTGGATCTGTCGCTAAAAAATTACTGTGACCTAATAGCCTGTCTTCACAAGAGCGCAAATGAGATCATTTGTTTCTTTATTTTTTCCGAATATTCTAAAAACGTGGAACACGCCTTGTGCGTTTCTTTATTCCTCGGAATATTCCGGATAAACTTTTTTATTAGGGGTATTCACGATCTGGTGCAACAAGCCTAGTAAAAATGTAAAATTTTATTTTTTTACAATGGATCGTGAACGATAGTAAATATTGAAGCATGAATGAAATTCATGATGTTTTTTTTTTCTCCACCGTTGCTTCTTCTTTTTTTCCATTTTTTATAATTTAATTCTTTGTTTTGTTCGGGTCAATTAATTTTCACTAACTATTTTACATTAAAAGAAACTAAATTACGGGACAAGAGTAGCGACAACCCTTATAAACAGAATAAAAAAGATAAACTGTTCATCATGGGCGACGCGACGGCGAGATGCCATCTGTCAAAAAAATTTTACACCATTGTATTTTTATTTTGCAATAGGGTTAGGGTATTGCAAAAGTGCAAGACCATTGTAAAATTTCAATCCATATATTTTGTTGTTGTAGTGTTGTAAGATTTTACACTTTTGCACTTTTGCAATGATACAAGACCAGTTGCATCGGATCGTGAATACCCCTATTGTTTCTTTATCCATTCTGGAATATTTGAAATGCATTCTTTTTATTCCAGATCAGACCTTCAATTTTTGGAATATTCTTTCACACATACGCAGTTGTGTGTATGTGTATTGAGAAGCTGTCAGTTTTTCAACAAAAACAAAATTAAAATGCGTTCTAGAGCAATTCTTGTAAACAAAAATTGTGGGAAAAAAAATAATTAATTACCTAATACAAAAGTTTTTATTTAATTGTTTTTATTTCCCCATCTTATTCATGAAAATAGAAATCTCACCGATCTATTCTTATCCGGAAAAATAAAGAAACACCTCCTTGTAAATTATTTCATTTCGAATGTCAAATCGTATAGAAAAAAAAAAAATTAAATTGAAATTTGAACTGATCTAATTTTCGAAATTATCTCATTTGGGCTCAGGCAAACAAAACAAACAAATATCGGGATCATTTTCATTGAACCAAAAATTAGTTCCTATTCTGGTCAACAGATGGCTTTTGTTTGTCGATAGGGAGAAAATAGAAACATAGAGCATTAAGGCTTGGCCACACCGGAGGGTACGCGGTAGAGGTACAGGTAACGGTACGGGTATTTGTATGGAAAAAATTCCAAACTGACACATCAACGTTCGGGTGTGGAATTTTTTTAATACAAATATCGTTGCCGCTACCCTTACCGCTACCGCGTACCCTCCGGTGTGGCCAAGCCTTTAGTTTGCTGGTAAATAAATATGATTGAAAAAGATATGAAAATAGAAATTTGTTTCTATTTTGATTAAGTTTGTTTTATTTTTAAGCCAAGTATGCAGCTGGAGCGAAAAGATTTTTTTTTGTTTCTGATGTTTTTTCTTGAATTTTTTTATATGTAATTTTATTACTTTGACATAATACTCGATAGTATTTTTTTCGTTAAGCCTGGTACGCAGCTGAAGGGAAACGAAATTTTCTATACAATCCCTACTAACAATTTTGCTTCTATAATGCTCTACAGAAGCAACAATTGCATCTGTAAAGCTTTATAGAACCAAAATTGTTTGTCGGGATATCATAACGAAATCTTGAACGAAAAATTTCTTTTTTCTCGATTTATTGTTCATTTATATGTTTGTTTGTAAAACAAATTATTTTTATTCCTAAAGCCTGGTACGCTGCTCGCGCTAAATTTTAGCTCCCATACAAATTATCGAAAATTTTTAGCCGAGATAAAATGGATGCCATACAAGTTATCGATAACTTGTATGGGAATTTTATCTCAGCTAAAATTTAGCGCGAGCAGCGTACCAGGCTTAAATACAAATTCAATCTCATCACATTGGAAAAGCCTTTTGATAAAGTCTTTTAGTCTGTTCATTTTTCTTAATTCCAAGAGCAGTTTTGACGTTTTTTCACTTTTAATTCATTTATTTCTTATAGCCTGGTACGCTGCTCGCGCTAAATTTTAGCTCCCATACAAATTATCGAAAATTTTTAGCCGAGATAAAATGGATCCCATACAAGTTATCGATAACTTGTATGGGAATTTTATCTCAGCTAAAATTTAGCGCGAGCAGCGTACCAGGCTTATGTTAAAAAATATTTTCGGTAGTTTTTTCTTGATTTTAAATTAATTTGAATTTTTTTTATTTTGAATACTCGATGATATTTTTTCGTTAGCATTTTCGTTGTCGACTTTGGAGACTAGAAAATTTATGGTTTCGCATCAGCAGCGTTCGAATTTAATTTTTTTTCTATGTGATTTGACATTCGAAATGAGATAATTTGCGTAATTAATTATCTCATTTGGGCTCTAGTGAAAATAGGCTATAAAATTAAGCGTGATCCGCGTTTATCCGTTTTCTGATAGTTTTTGTTTTTGAAGAAAAATTTCGCACGACTATGAACACACCCATAACCAAAAGTCATCAATAAAAATATACTTATGGCAACCCTATCTTTTCCATATGTGTATTTATTTCTAGTGCCGTTGTTTGTGGTCGGTAAAGTTATAAATTTTTGCATTTTTGCCAAATTAAAAAAAAAAAATATTTTATTTTGCATCAACAATTAAACAAGTTCAAATATATTAATTAAAATATCAAAATGAATATACTCAATTTACCAAATGTGATGTTGATACAAATCTTCGAATTCATGCCCTACGAAGAAGTGGCCAAGAAACGTCTGGTAAGCGGAAAAATTTACCTCGTCTCAACGTTCTCTTATTTTTTTTTTTCCTTCTTTGTTTTTCTGTTTTTGTTTTTTTCTCTGGGTGATAAAAATAATTACATCTCATGTTTTTTTATTTATTTTGTTTGTTTGTCAATAAGATTTGCAAAAAACTCGATATGATTTGTCAGCACATTCTAAATTGTGGTTTCAATAAAGTTGTAAAACAACACTCACTCAGCCTAAAGAGGATCAAGGCGTTGCTCCCACGTCGGGAGTCTGAAAGGAGGTATGTCTTCTAAATGGAAATCATTCCATCCTTATGACTCATTGCAATTTAACATCGATGGTGATTGTATTTTTTCAGAAATCATTGTTTAGCTCGTCATGCAGACATACTCACTTGCATAGAAACGCGCATTTCTATGCTGTCAATGACCTATTCCAAATACATGGATCTTAATCTGTGTTGTTTTATTCCCGGTCGTGTTTTGGATGAAATATTTCGCATTTTGCGATTGATTTCAAAAACATCCAAACCACTTCGTCCGCATGAAGTGCTGCAGGAATTGCGAGATATATCTTCGATGGCTATCGAACATTTCGATGAAAAAATCTCACATTCGTTGAAAAAGTCATTTGTTGATAGCAACACAATGTACTCGAGTAGCTCGACATCAACAGTTTCGACAACAACTGCCATTGCAAGTAGCTCCTCGAAGAGTGTTTGTTGCGATCAAATGAGACATAAAGTTAACATTTTACTTGGACTGCATCAAACGACAGTTGAGCCTTTACATTTGTCTGTTCAGACGTCAAAGACGTCCCAGGCTCCGGCTATTGAAGCACCTCCGACAGCAATGTCGCATGCTGATGGTGGGCAATGCTGTGAGGAAGCACGTACAACAATGGCCTACTTCAAGAAAATGGAACAGGAATACAAAAAGGGATTCGTTAAGGTACATGTCTTTTTGCATAGAATAATGCCTCATATAGTGGAGTAACTAAAGCAAATAATTAGAGAACCCGGCCGAACAGCTCTGATTTTGATGATTTTTTTTTTTTCAAACTTCGTTAATTAAAAATACTTTAAGGTCTATAGGTTAAAAATTGCCGATGTTGCTGTATTGATTTTGAACAAAATCATTTTTTTTGCTTAAATTCCATAAAATAAACGATACCAAAGATTCTCTAGGTAATTTAAGGAAAAAAAAAATGTATGGGAGTAAAAGACAATCTTCCATCGTTTGGGCCTGGCTACACAGTGTTGTGCCCAATCACGTTCCAATTCACATTTTCTAGGAACAAACGTCAAAAAGAGGAAAATCCTCACCCCTCTTGCTTACAAACTGACTGGTTAGGCGATTGAAAAATCACCGTGTAGCCTTAAGCGATAAATGCAATTTTCTCACAAACTGACTTCTAACACAAAAAAAAGTATTTTCAACACAACGGCAACACCTACAATATTTACATACATGTTTTTAAAAAAGCCAGAATCTCATTTCTGTCTGTAAAATTTTTAAATCGACTAAATTTAATCAAGAGTTTCTAAAAGAATGGTCCTCAACGCAGAATTTTGTAAAAAAAATGTTATTAAATATTTTTAAATGATTTTTTTTCAAACTTTTTCGTAGTAAAATATGAATTTATTTAAAAAAATTTTTTTTGGCCATAGATAATATCAGTGGAATTCCGAAGAGGAAAAGGAAAAAAAATTAAAAATTACTTCAATTTCATGGGTTTTTTTTTTGATAAAAAATGAATTTTGCATTGAAATAATTCATTTTATCAAAGACTTTGGCAACTAAGATCTTTAAACTTTTGATATTTAACTTTCAACAATAAAGGCTATTGAATGAATAAAGAACAACTTTATATTTAAATGTTGAACCTAAAAAAAAAATCAGTTAAATTTTTTTTTTTTAATTCTTCGAAAATGAAATACTTTTTAATTTTTTCATAAACTGTAATACATATTGAGATTTCCTCTTATAATTTCAAATCATAATAAATGTGGCCAAAAAAAATTGAAAAATAAATGCATTTAATATCACAAAAAAGTTTTAAAAAGCACATGTTTAAATTTTTTCAATAATTTTTTTTTCTCAAAAATCTGAGTTTTAAACCATTTTTTCAAAAACTCTTCACTCAATTTACTTAATTTTAACAAAGTTTAACAAATATGAATAAGCTTCTAGCTTTTTAAAAATGTATATTTAAATATTGCAGATGTTGCCGTTGTATTCAAATATTTTTTTTTTTGTGTTTGAAGTCAATATGTGAGAAAATTGCATTTATTGCCTAAACGATGGAAGATTGTCCTTCAGTCCCATTTGGTTGTTTTCCTTTAATTGCCTAGACAATCTTTTGGCATTAGTAAATTTATGAAATTTAAGCAAAATTTTTTGTGCACAAAAATCTTCAATTAAATTTAAAAAATCAAAACGGCAACAGCGGCAATTTTTAATCTATAGACTTTAAAGTATTTTATTAACCGAGGTTTGAAAAAAAAGATCATCAAAATCAGCTTTATTAGCTTTAGTAACTCCACTAATAAAACGTTGTTAAGCTTGTCTTTCTATCATTGTACAGGTAAATAGAATGCTGCAGGTACAGAATAGTCAATCTCGTCGTTTAAACCAAAGTTTGACGACAATTGCTGAATTAAAAGCACAAGTTATTGAACTCAAGAAGCGATTGGAAGACATGGACGCCAAAAATCGTGATTTATCAGCGAGTATAAAACAGCTAAATGGTGAATCAACGGCGCCAAGTACACCTCAATCATCGGCTAACGCTCAAGAGTTTACAAATGCAGACGTTACAACCGATATAACGTCACATGACAACACCACCACTGCCAATCCCATAGATGACCCTTCAACAACAACTGTTAAACGCCCCCTTGTTGAACCACCTTTAGAAGAAGAAAATTCTTCTATTAGCACAAGCCTTAACATAGCCAAAAAAGCTAAAGTTGAATAAGCCTTACGAGTTACACTTTTTGCGTATGTCATTTGGACGTACTTAACCATAATGCTGCTAAAAATTAAAAAAACATTTTTTAAAACTGCTAGGATTTTTTCCTTCTTACATTTAGACGCTAGTGATTTATTTATGTTATAAATATGCCTTAGACGAGTGAGAGAAATTTGCGAGAGTTATTTTAATGGTTGCTGTTGTACAAAATAAATTAAACAAAAAAAAAACAAAAAATAGACCAGAAATGTACAGATTATTATTTTTTTTCGAGACAAACATTTGAAACAATATTTCACCTGAAAATAAATCATGCATTTTTATCATAAACAATAAATATATAGTTTTTTATTTAAATTAAAATATGTTTCGAAACTGGTAAGAATTCGTTACTAATCGGCTGTATCACGAATTACATTTGTATCTGAAATTTTCTACGATTTCCGATAAAAAACAGTCACAAAATCCGATCGTAGTGACGATTTTTATGAAATCTTCCATTACGATCGGATTCTGTGACTGGTTTTTCGGGAATTGTAGCAAATTTCCGATACGAATATAATTCGTGATAAGGTCGAATAATCACGTCTTTACTGAGTAATTTTTTTTCTGAGGGGTAAACGTAATTATTTGTTTCTTTATCCTTGAATTAATGGATTTTTGCAGTTGCAGCTATCCTCCTATTGTTCAAAGTTTAGAAAGGCTGTTTTTTTCTATCTTCTACTGAACTCCTATCTTTTTAAGTCGAATTTTCATCTACCAAGATTTGCTTAAAACCTTTAATGTATTACTAGAGAAACCTTCGCCCGCTTCGCAGAACGTTACTAAAAAATATGTATTTTAAACCTTACCGGTATTCAAACCCACGTGTTCCACCAATATAACATTTTATTTGTTATGGTATACTTTAGCTTGAAGATTCCCTGTAGGTACATACATACATTTTATTTACTTTGATTTTCATTCAAAAAATAACATTTAATAAATTCCTTGTTTATTCCGCTATCACATATTTATGTTATAGAAACTAATTTTCCGTATGCCAAAGCATTTGCCATTCGGAAAAGAGTAACGCGACACAAAATATCCATTTTCGAAAATTTTGAAGTTTTAATGAACTTGAAGTTAAAACACATAATATGCACAAATGTACATATTTATCAATACCCCATTATCGTTTCATGATTGAAAAATTGTTCTAAAAACTACAATGCTTCTGTTATTTTTTAATCTCTTAAAGACCCAGTCAAATTGTATTCAGAGTTTTTCCATACAAATTTTGACAGCTGCGTTTACCACATTTACCAAATTTTTCGGTTTCATGAATACCCCTAATATTTTAACTCTTGTAATTTTGTAACTTTAGAATTAGAAAATTAAAGAATTTCATATTAAAATTGTTTTTATGATTACTAAAACATGGTTTTTAATAGTTTTGACCACTAAACGAAGTGTGCTATTTAATTTCTCTAAGAATTTTTTTCAAATTAATTCAGTAAAAAAATCACTTTTTATATTAAAAAAAAATAACCGTTGAAATCGGATAAGTCCTTTATGAGAACGTGCGAATTTAAAAAAAAAAATAATGTTTTTCTTATTCCAAAAGTAAGACGCCTTCTTTATTTACACCTTCGTATTTTGTGTTTTGATCCTGCAAAAAATCAATTTCCCTTCTAGTGAATCACCCAAAACTCTTAACTCCTAAGTTAAGCTCGCTAGCTTATGCCATGCCTGACTGTTATCTTCAGATCGATTTTTTTACGAATCTCCCCATAATGCAAATGAATATATCGTAGGAAACAGTTTGTTTTAAGACTAATTCATTGAATAAGTTAATACATCCTTATTATTCCAATCTGAAACAAATAATTTTTTCAAAAACAATTCTTTTTTCGCAATAGAACACATATATTTTTGCTTTTAATTCAAATACATAAAGGATAAAAAGATTATTTGCGCTTGTTTTTAATGTTTCTTTTGTTTTCTTAAACTAAATTAATTAGTACTACAATAGAGTAATAACCTCATTTGTTATACATAAATTGTTAACAAGTCATGTATAAATATACAAACAATGCACAAAATTACATAGAATCACTTGAGGAATTCTTTACTCTGATTTTTCAATAAGAATGGATCATATTGACATAAATAGTTCTCTCTGACATTTATAGGTACATTATTACTCATATGGAAACCGATTTTTAAGATACATTTTCTCTTAATTGAATAATTTCCATATTATATATTTTGTGTAGAATTTAATCATTTATTATCTAAATACTATAATATAAAGTTAGGTATAAGTAGTTAATATGAATGATTTTGCAGAACTATGTCTGATTGATTTGAGTGCGAATGATTAAGTTTGGTGGGATTAATTCCGGAATACTTTAATGTGTGTGCAGTTTGTGTTTGTTGAATAATAATATTAATAATAAGAGAACACATTGCATACATAATATAATGGCATTTATATAGTTAAAACCTCCTCAAACTGGTTTTGATGGTTGTTGAAGAATATCAGATATCGGGGTCACTCCTAATAGATTTCCGGTAAAAGATAGGAGAACTGAGTAATTGAAATACCAAAACAGTATGAAGAGTACTGCGAAGATAATGTCTGCAAATAGAAAAAAATTAATACATTAGTCATTGAAAATTTTATTTAAGATAAGATATATTGTAGTTTATAAATCAAGTGGGTATATACTATATTCATACACTTCAATGAATAGTACTTATTTCATTCAACTTACGAATGAGGATACGTTCCCATTTTTCAACCATATACAACTCTGTTACCAAAAGGTATCGGAGCCACCAAAAATGAATAAAATCGATAAGATTTTGGATCATAATTCTTAAAAGCCGGTTGGAACTTCAAGATCTCTAATTAGTTATGACGGCATAAAGCCAACTAACTACTGCATTTATGAGAATGACAAAAGCAAGAAATGTGCTTTTGTCATTCTCTGTGACAATATTATTTCCCTTCGTATGTGCAGTGCAGTGGGGTTTATATTTGGCAGGTGCATTCTAAGTAGTGATGCCAAGTTTGCAAATAGTTTGCTGATTTTAAACAAATAGGCAATAACGGTACAAGAAATAAATAAAACTTGATTTCATTTTTTTTTTTTCAAACAAAAAAAAATTTTAATTTTTGTATTATTATTATTAATGAATTTTTTTTAATTAATGAAATGTGTACAATGTACATGGTAGCAATCGATACAATGAATAAACGTTTTATTTAAAAATTTTGTAAAATAATTATCTTATAAGAAAATCACAAAATTCAGATTTCTTTCTTGAAGTTTAAATACTTAAGGAAATAGTGAATAAGAGAAGTTGACCTTACATAAAAAGAAACAATTTACGAAGATTTTTTTGATTTGAGGTCTGATAACATTTTTTAGATAGATGTCATCATCTATCTATTTTTTACGTGTTTACGTTTAATTCTGCTTGTTAACTTGCGTCAAGCAACGGGAAATATTGTTTTTAGGTGCTAAAACAAAAGAATTCACAGTGTATTCATTCTGCGTTTTTTATAAGTGTCGGTAAACACCGAACCAAATTTTTCTGTCTTGGAAGGGTACAACAGCATTTAACTGATAAACCGAACTTTTCCTGGTCGAAACACATTTGTAGGTACTTCAGCTCACTAAAACTTTTATATTGAATTACATTCTGTACAAAGAGTTCACTAAAAATAAATAAAAGTAATGAGTGTTTACGATTAATTAACTATAAACCAATTTGTAAGGAAATAGATTGTAAAAATCAAAAATTAATTGTGGTAACGGAAAGCTAAATATTGGTTTCACAAAAAATACAAAAAGTCAAAAACCGTAGATTACGAATTTAAGAAGCAAAAAGATTGAAAAGCAATTTTAATAATTTTCCTTAAGTTAATTCTAATATAATTAACATTTTAACATTTTTAAAACTCTGGGAATCAAGAATTTCATGGATACGAAAACTTGAAGAGTATGGACGAGTTCATAAAGCAGGGCTGCAGCAGTGCTGTAAAAATAAATTGATAATATTGTTATAATTACGAGTGAATTTTGACTAATTTAGTACTCGTTCTTAGAAACAAATATAAATAGTTCTGATAAGTTGGATACATTTTTCGACAGTCCTTGGCTGAATAAATGGAGGTTCTATTTTGCAGAACTACTGCAGTCCTGCCTTTATGAACTCGCCCTTTGTTTTCTTTTTCATTCAACGTTCATACAAATTTACATTTGGAGCAGTTATTTATCCAAAAACTGAAAAAAAATATACTCGTATTAGATACCCAATTTTTTTTTCCAAAAGAGTAAAAGCAATTTTCTTAAAGTATTTAATAGCAATTTTTTCAAGCTCTAATTAAAAAAATTATAAAACTTCTACAACCCATTTTACAGCATTTTATAAAATGTATGTATACCCTTTTGCTGAGAAAATATTTTTATATGCGAATTTATTAAAAAATCAGTTGCCCTTTTTGTTCCAAACAACTCAGAACAGCTTTTATGAAAAGATTTTAAATGGTGACTTTAAACTAAATGGATTGTGAATAAATTGGGCCTAATCCTCCTTTTTGAAACCATTGTAAATCATCGTCGCTAGGTAAAAAGCTGACATATTTTTATTTTATTAACATATGTTCTACAAGTAGCGTGAGTTTAGCCGGGAGGAGAAATTTTCTGAAAACTTGGCTTAGCTTGGAAAAAATTATTTAAAAAACTACGGTTATACTTAAAATGACGTGCTATATATATATATATATATGACGTGCCATTTCAGCAAGTTACTAACGGCCTAATTTGTTTTCCTTAGAATTTGTAAAATAGACGGGAACAACGCTTTTCTTCTGAAAGTTAGAGGTTTTTCAAAGCCAGTTTGACGTGATAAAGAAAGGAAATCTTTCGATTCACGATCAAATAGCAGAATAGGGCTATAAGCCAAAAAGCTGACTGGTATGTTACTTATAAATTACTAAACTGGATTAGTAAAATCCGTTTAAAGGAATCTGTTTTTAGGAATAGTTTTGGAAAAATTTGTTTTCAAAATCAAAATTAAAGAAAAAACTTCGGCCTCAAGCCGATGGTAACAACCAAGGGTGAATCCAGGGTGGCTAATACTTAAAGCAAATGAAATTATAAGAGTTGTTAAAATATATGAATAAAATAACAGAGAAAGAACTTGAGTGAAACTCTTTTCTATTTCTGGCTGGAAATGCGAATTTTATTGTTTGTTGCATCCCTTTCCTATGAAAGGCTCCACCTTACAAAATTTGTTCACTCAGTCCAAAAAAAAAAAATACCTCCTCCTTTTTGGAAGTGGGTAAAAATAGCGCAACATTGCATAACATATATATTATTGAACTGCTGGATATGTAGAACAATCTTGCATTTCAAGAGTTTGCCCAAAAAACAAAACTGGGTTTCCCGGGAAAAAAGTATGTTTCAGTTTTTTTTTTTTTTTTTTAATTCTTAGGAACTTATATATTTATTAGATTGAAGTCTTTAGTATTTTACTAAAAACTACCAAGTCATTAAATAATGATATAAATATGTTCATAATATTGCAAAATTTGTATACATATTTTAAAACTTAATTTCTCACAAAACTATTTAAGGAAACAACTTGACTCAAAAAACAAAATAAAGAATAAATTACTAACTTTAAGAAAAGTTACCTATAGCACAGGATTGTACGTGCATTTTATGATTTTTAATATTTTTTTCTCCCGGCTAATCGGGTAAGCACTTAAGTTTTTGTTACTGTACCAAGAAAATGAAAATGTTTCCTTTCGAATAACTTTTTTGTCATTTGGTAGGTATTTGATGTGAAAAATGTGCCCGCACTGTGTCTGTGCGTCGTTAAAATTTGCTGCTTGCAGTCAGTCGTATGATACTCCACGTTATTTCTTACTATTATTGCTGATCCCTTTTGCCGCCCCCCAGTAAAAAATCCTAGATCCGCCCTTGGTAACAACCAACCTGTTAAGACCTTGAGACAATATAACCGCATTTTTCTTTAACAGTATGATTAATTATACTCGGGTGTAGTGATGGGCAAATACCCGGTATATACCATTTGTGGGTTTATACCCTGGGTATATATCGGGTATTTACCAAAACGAGGGTAAAAACGGGTATTTACTTATAATCGCTACAAATTCGATTGTTTGTCATCAGGGCCCTGTTTCAGAGCTACTACATCAACTACATCAGCAACCTCAAAAGCCAATAGTTGAGTCCGATTGAAATTCGGGAAATATTTCTTATGATTTAAATAGTGTAAATGTTCAAAAAATGCTTTGTGAAGTCCAACAGGCCTCCGCAATTAATGTTTAAAGTCATTGATGTAGCTGATGTAAACAGTGTATTAAGCTCTGAAATAGGCTCCTTATATTATATAAACATGACAGGGGCACACTTGTTCGGTCTTGATTGAGGTTATTTTGTTGTGTTAAATTTTGGAGGAAAAAACAATTAATTTTTCTGTTCACCCACGTTTATTAGTGTTTGTTTTTCAAAAACGGTTGTATAGTTTTAAATGATATTTTCAGAGTTATGACGTTATGAGCAAGAAAAAAGTAATTTAAGCAAAATCCGCTTAAATTGAAACGGCTTGAAAACGGCCCTATTTATAAAAAAAGTTTTATTTAATTAAAGACACTAGCGGAAAAAATTAACGGATCAAAAGAAAAATTCCAAAATTTTAAACAAGATAAAGCTCAAACTTTCTAGTTTTGAGAAATCATAATGATTTTTTTTCAAGCTACATGTTCGGCTCAATCCTATTAAATCAAAAAAAAAGAAAATTGGAAATTTTTCCTTTTTTTTTTTGGTCTAAAAACTTGGAAAAAATCTTTCCAGCTTAACCCCAATATGGATCGGATAACTTGTTTATCCAGCTTAAATTTTCTTTTTTAAAGTTTGATTTCGACGCTGAGATATCGATTTTAGAACGGGAAAGGATCTTTTTGGATTTAGATCAATAAATCAGCATCCGCTGATTGCACAAGAAAAGGAGTGTTTTGAAATATTCAATAAATTTCATACAAAAATCTAGTGGGTTTTTAAAAAAAAATATTTTTTTTTGTTTGCAATTTATGGAAAAATCAAGAAAAAAACGTGCTTTTGGTTGCTATCGGGATAATCAGGCGCTAACTTATATCAAATGGTTAGATCAAAAAGCGTAGAGCGGTTGTGTGTAGTTTTATTAATAAGTTTGAACAAAGCGCGCTTTACTTTTTTAAGACTAACCATTTGACATAAACTAACAAAATTATTTTATAGTTTTTAATGCGTGATAAAAGCGTTGTTTTTAAAATTATATATTTTACTATGTATTTTACTTTTTATTCTTATCATTATTGAAGGTATTCGACTTACAAAGGTTGTATGTTGTATAAGCCTCCATGATTTTTTTTTCCATTTAATTGATTTGGAATGTTTCAATGTTTTTAAGCTTCCGTTTGTTACAATAAGTTGAAGGCTAAAATTGATTTGGGGTGTTTCGACCCACTCACGCCCCTCCCCTGACCACCAAAATATTGTGTTGACGTCTGAACTACATATGTGTACAAAGTTTCAGCTTGATACGATAATCGGAAGTCGGTCAAAATTAACTTCTTCGATTTTATTACATTGCTAGTTAGTTTGTTTGTTACAAGTGAAGCTAATAAAAGCTTATTAAAAATACAAGTATTGATTGAAAACGTTCTAAAGGGCATGTAATGGAATTTATGCAAAAAATATTTCTTGACATCACTCCTCCCCCTAGTGGGATGTTTCATTTTCGTCTGTAAATCGTAAATACCCTCATTTTGGGTATATACCCGCCGTTTGGGTATTTACCCGGTATAAACCCGGTAAATACCCATTTGTAAATACCCACCCGATTGGTATATACCCGAGGCACATCACTACTCGGGTGTAGTTGAGTTAGTGCAAGAGTTAAATCGCTCAAAAAATCTGGATCTGCATTTTAAATAAAAAATAAACATTTTTTTACCACAGGAAGTTAAAAAGGTCAAAAATCGTTTTTTGATGGAAATCCCCAGAAAGAAATCTCAGATCAAAATTGAAATGGAAAATGGAAAACGACATTGGCGAGCATTAATTTTTTTAAATTACTTGGCACCACTAAAATATGTTTAATAAATTCCATTCTCATGACACCCGACTCCCCCACCAACACATCATTTTTATCTTATCGTTATCACCACACCAAGAACTTTTAAGTGCGTGTGAACTTGAAATTTGTTTTTATTTTTCTTTAACGAATCTACTTTAAATTCAACAACTCATGTTGTGTTCTCTCTGACTCCTTTAATTGGAAATAATTGATATGTTAAAGAACAACAATGGGATATTATTTAAATTATTAATTGTATAAACATTTACAAAATTATACACGTCATTGAAAATATTTTATTTATTGTAAAAAAAAAAAAAAACTTACGAATTGTAATACGTTCCCATTTCTCCACAATATATAGTTCGGTGACCATTAAATAACGGAAGTACCAATAATTAAGAAAATCCAAAAACTTTTGTAACATATTTTTGTTTAGATTACACGTTTAGGTAATTGATAAATTAATAGTGTATTTTATTTCTTTAATTTATAGTGCGGACAAAAAACCGGTGAATAAATAAACAACACACTTTGCTTGCGTCTGCTTACTTGTTCTTGTTCGATCTGTTTTATTTGGGTGGGATGGGTAAAAAAAAATATTCCGTTCGATAGCTGACAGGTGGTGATGATATTTCTGAGCTCGAATTTGTAACGAGTCTCGATAAAAGTGTTACCGTGAAAGAATTTCACTACTATTTTAGTTGAGCGAATTTGAGAGAAACTACCCTGCAAACCAAACCTCAGTAGTTTAGGGGAAAATACAACCACCAACAAAGTTTATTTTGAGGATGTATGTGTTTCCTTATTTACCAAAATCTCTCCCCTCCAAAAATAGAAGTTTTGTTTCTCTTGAAAAAATAAACTCTTCTTTGATAAATGGGAGGAAAAGAGCGCGATGTATGCAATGCACAAAGTTTTGTCTCTTTTGTAATGGCGGCTCTCGTTTGATTTGACTTTTCCTACATTTTATATTTTCTAGTGAAACCAGTAAAACCTTGATAGCCACAGCAACAGCAACATCAAAAAAAAAATTTCGGTGCTCCATTTGAAGAATAAAAATTAAAAATTAAAACAATTTAATTTAAAAAATATATTATCTTCTCAGTGTTGAGTGTTATTTGTGAAAACTATTTCCTCAAAATAATCTACCACACAAATTCTTCGGCACGCCACAAAAATTTATATCCACCATCAAAATGCACAGCCTCAGCCTTGTGCATTTACAAAAAAGTCTTTAAAAAAATGATACAAAAACAACCACCAATTGAATTGGAAAATAAAGGTATGCTGATTTTAAAATTGATAAATTATAAAGTTGTTGATTTTTCTGTCTTCTAGTGGCGATCAATTCCAGACATCAATGACTGAGTTTACAGCAGCTTCAGCCTTGAGCATTTAGAAAAAAAAAATCAAAAAAAGATACAAAAACTACCACCAAAGTGCAGACTGCAGAGTATTTTTTTCTTTTTCATTCTTCTCAACTGGGCAGGCCACAGACGCGTCACAGGGATCTTTTTTTTATGTATTTTGTTTTCAAAAAAAAAACTATTTTGTGTTTTTCCAATAAAATATTAAATTAATAATGGTTGTTGAAAAGAATTGTTTGTTTGTTCTGAAGATTCGTTTATTTTCAGATGAAATTAAAATATGGATTTTAGCAGTACGGATATAAACCCGTGAAATAGTACTCCAAATAAGTACTTTAAAAGTACAATTTTCAGTGGTTTTTCTGTATCTAAAAAAGTACATCAGAAGCACTTCCAGATGTGCTTCGCTGATGTACTTTAGAAGTACATTTGTCTGTACTTTAAATGGAGGGGAAATTCATTTCATCTTGCATGCAAGAAAGAGATAGATGCTTCACGTATTCTTATATACAGAAAGTATATAACTGAGTTTTTTCCCGAGCTCCTATCTTTTTTCAGTGGAAGAGAAGTACTTTTTTTACGTACATATTTCACCAGTTTTTTCTGCAGTTCTACGTTTGCTGGGTAGTACTTTCTTATACGATAGTCTTTTTTAACCAGTGCCTGGTAACTTTAGCCCTGTTCCATTGGAGGTGGTAGTTTACTACTAGTAGATGTTTTGGTTAATCTAGTACTATCATCCCGAGTAGATACGATTTGTATTGAATACGTTAAAAGTGCGTTCCATTGAAAATCGCTAGTAAAGTACTAGTAGTACTTTGCCACCTCCCAAAGGAACAGGGCTTTTATCACTGGCGATAAAACATTCACTTAAAAAACCTTTTTATACCATCAAAATAAAAAAAAAATCGTTCAAAGTCATAATTTCTTAATTTATTACTTCTGAATTTGAAAAAAAAAATTGCTTTATTTATTTTAGAAAATAGATTTTAGAAACGAAGAAAAGGTTATAGAACAGGGACCCAAGGTTTGATTTTTTGACGTAAAAAAAATGTAGCTGGTGATTTAATTAAATTTTTTGCATTTGAAAGTTTGTTAAAAGTGTTTTATAATACAACCGTTTTATTTGAATGTTAAACCTCAGTAGACACATCTCTTTTTTGTGACTTGATAGGCCACACGGGTGCGAATTTGGTTTATACTTTTACATGGTAACAATTTTGCTTCTATAATGCTTTACAGAAGCAACAATTGCATCTGTAAAGATTTATAGAACCAAAATTGTTTGTCGGACATCCCTACATGTAGCTAGAACTTTTTTCGGTCTAAATATTTTCTAAAGAATCATATATAAAATTGATGTAGAGGAATTCGAATATTGTATTCACAATTCCAAAAAAAATATATAAGAGCCTATAGTACATACTTGTGAAGCAAATCGTGAAGTTATTCATACAATTTTTGTTTGTTTTCAATTTTCCCGTACATTTTGCACTTGAACTACTTCACATCGTAAGGCAAAACTCTCCAATTTTTGAACCAAAAAAGAAATGTATGGATTCACTGCTTCACCAAGTATGTACTAGGCTTTATAAAGAGATTTTTTTTATGACCACTTTTTTGAAAAATCATAATTTTTTTTTTATTTTTTTTGTCCTGCCAAATTTGCATCCGTGTGCCGACAGTTCTATAACCAACCTGAAACTTCCTTAAGAACTTCCAAAATGCATTACTCGGCTTTGACCTACTAAGTTGCATAATGGAAGTTGGCTTGACCCACGAGCAGAGATACACAGAAGGAGATAGGAAACTTCTGACGTCACACTGGTTTGCCTACAAGCTCGGATTGATACTTTTGCCAAAGTATGTGTGAACAGATTGAGGGCTTTGACTAAGTATGTGCGAAAAGCTGCATATGTATGCGTCAAAACACTGTGGTTACACTATGTGCCAATTGGTACAAACGTGGATCAGCCTTGGTTCAGGAATTTAACCCACCGATTTAGGCGGATTAGCTGCGGATCAACTTCGGTATGAACCTTGAAACAGTGCTAAATTTCAGCATTGCTACCGAATTCAGAAGATAAAAGGTGCTGATCCAGGGATTAAATATTTATACAACTGGCCCTAAGTGCCAGTTGTACAATCGTGGATCAGCCTTGATTCAGGAATTTGACTCGCCGATTTCGGCGGATAGCTGCGGATCAACCTCGGTTCAAACATGGATGTGGCAAATTTTACATATATGGACCTTGAACCAGTTCTAAGCCTCAACTTTATTACCGATTTCAAGAGATAAAAGTTGCTGATCCATGGATTAAATATTTGTACAACTAGCCCTAAGGGCCAGTTGTACAAACGTGGTTCAGCCTCGGATCAGGAATTTAACCCACCTTCTTGTTATGAAAGCCAAAAAAAAACTTGCATTGACTCTTATGAAAGCTCAATTGTTACTTGGGAAAGGTTTGGTCACACCGGAAGGTATGACTGGTACTTTTGTATGAAAAAAATTTCAAACTGACACATCAACACCGCATACCTTACGGTGTGGTCAAGTCTTAATTCGACTGGGATTTTTCTTTCACTTTAGTCACCTGAGGCTTCGCCGCACGGCGAAAATCGACTCATAAAAAATCGGCATTAAAACTAACCATAAAACTATAATAGCCTCTGTCTAATCGAAAAAAAAAAATGGACCTAATTCGATTCTATTTAGAAAATTATTTTAAACCTTATTGATCACAAAACAAAAAAAAAAGGTTTTAAATAATTTTCTAAATTGATTAAGATTGCACAAAGTTTACTCTTTTTTTTAAATACTAATTCAATTCGACTAAAAAAAAAACTATAATCTACTATCTAGTTTATTAGCTGCGTTCCTTTGGAAATATTTATCTACTTTTTAGTACTTAAAACTACTTTGAACTACTTTGCTATATTGAAAAAGTAGTTCAAAGCAGCTTTAAGTACTAAAAAGTAGATAAATATTTCGAAAGGAACGCAGCTATTACTGAGACTAGTACAATAGATTTATGTGAATAAGAACATACCTACAATTTTATTATTCTCTTGAATGCAAAAACAAAATATACGAAAAAAAAACGAATTAGTAAATAATACTAGTTTAACATTACCCTTACTCGTTACTTTTGAAAAATCGTTATTTCTACACATCTCTATAAAAAATGACACCCCCCAAAACGAGTCTCGAATAACTTCATTTCTTTCTGTACAAAAAAAAAAAAAAACGCACGGCCCCCATCTGAATCGAACTGTCATTTAATTTATTTTAATTGTAAATTCTCTCATCTTTCGTGTGCCTGTGCATCTGTTCAATTATTAGCCCAAAACAATGGCATCCGAAGCCGCTAAAGATCAAAAACCAAATGAGAAAATAATCCAAGAATTTCAATTGTTACGAAATGAACAACGAAGTTTGGTAAACAACCTCAACACTCTGGAAATGGACCTTAAAGAACACAAGTAAGTCCACCACAAAAAAAATATATCCTAACCTCGAATCTACACGACTCATTCAATTGTCTGTCGATTGTCTGTCTTTCTTAAAATATAAAAAAAAAAAACTATAACAAAATTCTTTCAGAACTGTGATAGAAACACTTAAGTTAGTCGGCGATGATCGAAAATGCTTCCGTCTGATTGGTGGCGTTCTGTGCGAACGAACAGTCAAGGACGTGCTGCCGCAATTACTGGAAAACAAAGAATTCATCGAGAAAACCATCACAGTGATAAACCAAGATCTTTCCAAAAAAGGACAACAGATCAATAAGTTCAAACAGGATCACAACATCCGCATTCGTGGTGAACAAATGCCAGATAGTAAAGAGGACGAAAAGAAATCCGACGCCTCCTCATCGTCAAGCAATGCCAATCGCAATGTCTTGGTTTCCAACTAAAACTTAAAAAAGAAAACAAATATAATATCTGTCTTGTCTATCCCCCTTTTAGCGAGAGTTGGTTAGTTGGATGCCGATTGTGGGCAGTATGAAGAACGTTGCATTTTTACACACAAGTCATTGCCTCCAATGAATATAATAACTTAAAAGTTTTTCTTTTTTTTTCTTAATTTTTATTATAAAACTGCATTATAATATTTTTTCATTATTATATAATAATTATTAAAAAAAAATAACACTCAGCGAATTCTCATACATTGCAAAAAACGTTTTTATTATTATTTTTATTATTATTATTAAATTAGCATTAAAGACGTTGTTAGAAACATGTTAGCCAGGCAAAACAAAAATAAACCAAATTTGAAAAAATCTCTTTTTAATATTGAGAAAGAGATTTATGTTCACTGGCTTTAGAAATTGCATATTTAATGATATTTAAAAAAACATTTTTTAAAATAATATAAAATTTAAATCACGCGCATAATTATAACCGAATTATTTGCAGAACGTAATGTTGTATTTTTGAGGTTCCATTTAATAATGGCAAATTCAATAATAAAAAAAGATATTTGTTTATAGAAAACGATTTACATTCTTTTTTAAGATTCTTTTAGAGTGTAAAGTATAGGTCAAGAATGGCGCAAAATTTTAAACGATTTAGTAAAATACTAAAGCCTTGTTAGTAAGTTACTAAGTCAAGAGCAGACTGATTTTTAGTTAAGTAAATTACTTAAATGGCTTTAGCAATGTACTTAACCGTTTAAAATTTTGCGCCTATTAAATTTAGGAAAATAGATGAAAATAGTGCTTAACAGAAGTTCACAATTTGAACAATCAAATGCAGATGAAAGTTTAATCGAATAAGAAGTAACAACATTCTAGAATGCTCTCTCAATCAAAAAAATAACCTTGGACACTATAGAGCTGTAGAAAACGATGTTTTATTACAAACGGGATAAAGCTGGGGCCCCAACACGTTACTTGCTACAATCGACTTGAGGTAGCATCTAATTTGGTTAAGTCAAAGTTTTTGATTAGAATAGTCGATTGAATCAAATTAGGTACTGCAAGCTCGGTTGCATTGAGTAAAATCTATTGTACATATGTAGTTGCGTGCTGGCGCTCCAGACCATCAAATTGGCCTGAAATGTAACCTATTCCAAACTGAGACACTTGCCTATTTCTGATGTGAACCCATTGAACCACAAATTGCCCCTCTCTCCTAAACGGGGAGGGGGGTGGCTAAGAGATAGACCCCTCTCATAGTAAAAATACTAGTATTTGACTAGTATTTAATTCCCTTACTAATTTTCAACGCCTTAGTTATCGTACTATCCCCAAAGGCTATGTACTGTACATTTCGCAAGCTGAGATTTCATTCGTACCAAATGGTGGGACTCTATGTTCAAAACTCGCCGCATGAGAGCAGAAGCATCGTAACTTCATACAAACAATTATATGCAGCATCAAATTTGGTTCAATCGAGGATTTTCAATGGAAAATGCTTGATTGATACAAAACGCGATTGTTCAAAGTTACGTTGGAAAAATCTTGTTTTTTGAGTTGTGACACTATCACTTGCGATGTATTTTGTAAGCATAAAATATTCCTAGTGTAACGAACTGAAACATTAATCAACATATAAACCTATATATTTTAACAAATACAACAATTACATTTTAAAGTTTAATCTAACTATTCGAATTATTTTGATTTATTTATTGCTTACAAGAAAATCTAGTACATAAGTACATTTCATTTAATGTATGTATAAACATATTTTTGAGTCACTGTCACTTAACGAAATAATCTATTACGTTTTCATTTTACTGCAGTTTATACTTTCGTTCTCTCATATTAAAAGTTAAACCGTAATTTCTAACTGTTACTTATTATGTAATTTTATCGTTTAATGTTAAAATAAAAATCATTCTACTTTGAACCGTCGAAGAGTCAAGAGCTCACAAGAACATTAAGAAGTCTTTTTTTTATTTAAGAAAATAATCAAGACACTTGTAGACCTTCGGGGCTCTGGTGGCTGATCCAACAATAGTTTTAGTATCGTGGACATATGAAGACGCATTTATGCTGTCACTTATGACCCGATATTGAAACTTTCATCAATTTTAATGAGTGGAGAAACCTTTCCACTACAATTGGCGCCCATCGTAAAAAAAAATTAAATATTTATACCAAACATCGAATAATTTGTTCCTATTGATTTGCTTTGCCGTGTGTTTTCCACGTGATCAATAAAAACGCTCCCCGTTATATTTTGTTGTTGTTGCACTGCTGTTGCTGTTAAAGATTGCTGGATAGTAGAATTTTGATAATTTGCTGAAATTTTATAAAGTTTTTGCTGAGGTGTTTTGAAATTTTTGATTGAGGTTTTTGGAGTTTTTGCATTGTTTTTTCTGTGGCAATATATCATGACACGAACTACAGCGAACTCACAAGCCGCTGGTTACACTGGTGTGCAACACTCGCCACCTCCGCCACCGCCGCCGCCTCCACAGAAGGATAAATCACAAAATACAACCAGGCAAAATGATTCTCCTTTAAATGTTACTCAAAGTCAAGTAGGCAATGTCATAAATGAAGGTCAATCTACTAGTAATGCTGCACAGGTTCCAATAAGCATAAGTTTAACTGAAAGCCAATTTTCTAGTCTGTTAGGAAGTCTTAATGTGCGAGAAGGTTCTAGGAGTACATTTAGTTCATGCAATGCAAGGTTTAATGGCGGGAGCAATAGTTCTAAGGTTGAAGATTTCATCGAAACCATAATCGTTTATAAAAATGCTGTGAGCATTTCAGATCAGTTTGCTCTTACTAGTTTTCCTCTTCTACTTGATGGTTATGCTTCATCCTGGTGGAAAGGGGTAAAACATGAAGCAAAAACATTTGATGAAGCAATTGAGTTGCTAAGAACTGCATTCAGTCCTCCAAGACCTGATTGGAGAATATTTGCGGAAATTCTTCAAGATAAGCAAAAGATAAGCGAAACTACAGATTCTTTTATTTGTCGAAAGAGAAGGTTGTGTTCTCAACTAAAGAAAACTTTGCCAGAACAAACGATTATTGATCTGCTGTTTTCCCAAATAAGCCTAAGAATAAGAGAAAGATTGTCCAGAGAAGACGTCCAAACATTCCAAGATCTTTTGAATAGGGCAAGAGAAATTGAACTGTCTCTCAATGAAAACCAAATGAGTACCAAACCTCACCCAGTTGATGTTCCTGAAAAATCCAACTCTAGCATTCGGTGTTCTTTTTGTCGAAAGAAGAATCATTCTGCAGAAGTTTGTTTTAAGAAGCTCGAAAAAGAAAGGAAAATAAATAGTTCTGAAAACACAAAACTGAATTGTTATGGGTGTGGTACCCCTGGGTTTTACCGATCAAATTGCCCTAATTGCAATAAGCATTTAAAAACAGATAGTCCAAAACAACTAGAATTTAATGCAATCTACACAACTCTTGTAGGCAGAAGTGTACCTACGGTAAACATTAATGTTGATGGTTTGAATGGGCAAGCATATTTTGATACTGCGGCAAGAACTAGCGTAGCTGGCTATCAACTTTTCCAGAAACTCAAACAGAAAAATAAGAATTTTCAAAAAGTGTTCGCTGAAATCACACTTGCTGATGGAACAGTCAGAAAAGAACTAGTGTACTCGACAATAGCTTGCATTATCATTGGTAAACGTTTCAAACAAATACGGTTTATCTGCCTACCTAGTGCAAAAGATAATAGAACACTTCTTGGCATAGATTTCTTAGAGCAATCGGGGATAGTACTAGATTTAGCCCAGCGTACATGGCACTACAAAGATGAACCAAACAAGATTTTTGAATTCAAATTGGAAGAATCAAAACTCAATAATGCTGTTTCTTTAAGTGAAGCTAAAATTGAAAAATTAACAAAGCCTGAGTCTCCTATAGAAGATTTCATCACTTGGTTTGAACAAAACAACCAGTCAGAAATAATGAAAACACCAACGAAAAACCGTTTACCGTCAAATGAATATTCACCAGCGGGAATTAATAGAATCTTTGAGAGCGTACTTCCCTTAAGTTACAACACCCCAAATGAATGTAATTTGTTTCCACCATTAAAAAAGCTGAAACAAAATGAAATAGATACAGATTTTATACCTATAAGCTTAAATTCGATCGATGTTGATTTAAGAGATGATGAAGCAGTTCAACTTTCCGAGTCTGAAAGGAAAACTTTAAGAGCTTTGATAGAAGATAAGAAACGTCTGTTTGAAAACATTTCCGCACCGATTCAAGGAGTTGAGCACACAATCAAAACAGTTACACATGAACCGATTGCTACAACTCCTTACAGATTATCTCCTACAATGAAAGGCAAATTACGCGAAGAGTTAGACGAAATGCTAAAAAATGGTATTATAGAAGAAACTTCATCAGCTTGGGCTTCACCGGTTGTTTTGATACCAAAGAAAGATGGAAATATACGTTTATGTGTTGACTATAGACGCCTCAATAAGATTACGATTACAGATACGTATCCATTGCCTCGAATAGACGATTTATTGCACGCTGCTAAATCAACACCATTTATGACGACTTTAGATCTGAAATCAGGATATTGGCAAATCAAAATCTCTGATGTTGATAAACCCAAAACGGCTTTCACGACACCTTTCGGAATCTATGCCTTTAATCGTATGCCGTTCGGCTTGAAAAACGCGCCGGCAACGTTTCAACGGATAATCGACAAATTTCGAAACGGGCTCCCCAACATCCTTATACTAGCATACCTAGATGACATAATTATTTGTTCAGAAAATTTTGAAAAACACATTAAAGACTTACAACAAACATTGAATAGACTAAATTCATTCGGCTTTCATCTCAATAGAGAAAAATGTTATTTTTGCAAATCTGAGGTTAAGTATCTCGGGCACATTTTAACAATTGAAGGGTTAAAGATTGACCCGGAGAAAACAGACGCTATTATGAAACGCCCAAGTCCAAAAAATTTGAAGCAGCTCATGTCTTTCTTGCAAACTTGTTCGTGGTTTCGTCGGTTTATACCAGACTTCGCAAAAGTATCTAAGCCCTTGTCAAACCTTACGAAAAAGAACACAAAATGGAAATGGTCAGAGGAAGAACAAACAGCTTTTGAACAACTAAAACAGCTTCTAAGTTCGCCACCTATCCTTCAACAAGTAAAAGAAGATATGCCGTTTTTCTTATGGACGGACGCAAGCAACTATGCGCTTGGAGCTGTTTTGCTCCAGGGGGAGAAATATTATAATCCAATCGAATATGCCAGTCGTCTTCTTATTCCAGCTGAACGCAACTATTCGACAACAGAGCGTGAGGCTTTAGCTGTTGTTTGGGCAGTTCAAAAGTTTCGTGGCTATATTGAGGGAGCGGAAATAACGATTTTAACTGACCATCAGCCACTGAAATGGTTATTTAGTTTGAAATCACCAACAGGAAGACTTGCTCGTTGGTCCTTGTTACTTCAAACTTACAATATAAACTTAGAGTATACCCCAGGTAAACAAAATGTTGTGGCAGATACATTATCTCGTCCTCCTTGCAATTTAGCCCATACAAACATTGAGTGCGAATGCATGTCGTTTGAAATTGATTTTCCGGCAAAAGGAGCAAAAGAAGTTCGTGACGCTCAGCTAGAGGATCCGGTCATTAAAAAAATCATTGATTCCTTTGAGGCAGATGATGAAAATGTCCAACTTCACACTGGTCGAGGATATATCATGGTTGATGGTATCTTATACCGGTATTGCTCGGAAGAAGTTTCTGAAAACGGACAGCTGGTTGCACCAAGATCAATGCAAGAAAAAATATTATATAACTATCACGATGCTCCAACAGCAGGCCATTATGGTATTGACAAAACAATAAATCGAATTACTCCGCTTTATTACTGGAAAGGTATGCGGTCAGACATAACAAACTACGTAAGAGCATGTCCTGAATGTAAGAAGTACAAACCAACTAACTTAAAACCTATTGGTCTAATGCAAACTGTAAGCAGTAACCAGCGATTTGAAGTTATTTCAGTGGACTTATTTGGTCCACTTCCACGTTCAGAAGACGGACATCAGTGGATTCTTATAGTTGAAGACTTGTGCAGCCGGTGGATAGAGCTTTTTGCACTTAAAGAGGCATCTGCAGAGAATTGTGCTATGAAATTGCTTGATGAAGTTATTCTCCGATATGGGGTACCAAGAAGAATGCATTCAGATAACGGTTCCCAATTTATATCAGCGCTAATGCAAAAACTAACATTCTGTTTGGGTATAAGACAAACGTTTACACCAATTTACCATCCCGAAGCAAATCCAGTAGAAAGAAAAAACAGGGACCTTAAAACACAACTTTCAATATGTGTTGGGCAGAATCATACAGAATGGTATTCGAAATTAGCAGCAATTCGTTTTGCAATGAACACAGCAAAATGTGCAAGTACAGGATACACAGCAGCATACCTTACGTTTGGAAGAGAGCTTCGAACACCGTTCGAAGTACACACGGATTTGAAGCAAGTTGTGCAGTCAGAAAATTTCATTCCTCAAATCACACCTCATTTGTTAAAGCTTGCAGATACGTTAAAAATGGCCAAAGAATCGCAAGAGCTATTACAAGATAAAAACAAAGCATATGTAGACCAAAAACGACGACCTCAACAAGCGTTTAAAGAAGGTGATCTGGTCCTGGTGGATACACACGCGCAAAGTAAAGCAAAGCAAGGTATAACCTCGAAGTTTGTGCCAAGACGTGATGGCCCCTACATTATTCTGAAGAAGAAGGGATCCTCCTGCTATATTTTGTCAGCTACAGACAAACCAGACCAACCCATTGGTTCACATCACGTATCATCACTCACACCATACGATGGTACAATCAACAATCCAATTTATCCTATTCGACCTCGAGGTCGACCTCGCAAATCAGTAGAGTCAGAAGAACCTAATATTCAAACCAATCAAAGTATCGATGTTCCAAGAAACGACGAAGCTACAAATCAATCAATCCCGCAACAAGAGATACAAATATTAAGAAGATCTTCAAGACCCAGACGTATACGAACATATTCCCAATATTCCCAATAGCCTGTCGCATTATCGGGACGTTTTCAGCGACAGAGGGGGAGGTTGTAACGAACTGAAACATTAATCAACATATAAACCTATATATTTTAACAAATACAACAATTACATTTTAAAGTTTAATCTAACTATTCGAATTATTTTGATTTATTTATTGCTTACAAGAAAATCTAGTACATAAGTACATTTCATTTAATGTATGTATAAACATATTTTTGAGTCACTGTCACTTAACGAAATAATCTATTACGTTTTCATTTTACTGCAGTTTATACTTTCGTTCTCTCATATTAAAAGTTAAACCGTAATTTCTAACTGTTACTTATTATGTAATTTTATCGTTTAATGTTAAAATAAAAATCATTCTACTTTGAACCGTCGAAGAGTCAAGAGCTCACAAGAACATTAAGAAGTCTTTTTTTTATTTAAGAAAATAATCAAGACACTTGTAGACCTTCGGGGCTCTGGTGGCTGATCCAACAATAGTTTTAGTATCGTGGACATATGAAGACGCATTTATGCTGTCACTTATGACCCGATATTGAAACTTTCATCAATTTTAATGAGTGGAGAAACCTTTCCACTACACTAGGGTAATTTTTTTTCCCCCGGAATTTATTGGACAGTCGTGAATCTCCTTTAGAATTTATTTCCCGGGAACAAAAAAACCTATGAAATCACGGTTTATTTACCAGAAATCGCTCAGATGTTTCGAGATAATAAAAGCTGGAAAAATATTTTGATGTAACATGAAACGTTAAAAATATAAAGCATATACGTTGAGAAATTCCAAAAAAACTAGAAGCATGACTATTTAAATCAATCGTCAATTATTAAGCTTTGCATCTTTAATTTGGATTAAAGATCAAGTAGAGACAGTGACGGGTTGTTTTGAGAAAATCAGGACAAATGATTCGCCATCAACAGTTATGGTAATACATCACAAATGATGACGGGTACTGAACTCGAATCTGAATTGAGAATATGAAAACAAAAATTTTTTTAAGTGTGGGAGATATCTTAATTTTAAGTACCTAAGAGCCGTTTGCTGAATCGAAACTTAAGCATTTATTTTCTACATAAATCTTTATATGACAGTTTAGGCAGATGAAAAAGCAGAGAATAAGAGCTTATATGTTCAAATTAAATTATATAAGTTTCGTTTCAGCAAATGGCCCTAAGTCTTTTGCTTATATGATAAAACTTTAGATTAATAATAATTAATAATTGATTAATAGCCTGCTTTCACTAAAACCCAAGTGAGATAATTTCGCAAATGAGGTCAGTTTAAATTTCAAATTCAATTTTTTTCTATAGAATTTGACATTCGAAATGAGATAATTTTCGTAATTATCTCATTTGGGCTCTAATGAAAACAGGCTTCAAGTTAGTCTTTGGCTTCTTGACTGAAAAGATATCTCGCACAATAAAAGAGATATCGGAAAGATTTTAAATTTTTTTGAAAAAAATTCTAAAAAAAATCAGTTTGAGCTGATTTTAGTAAAAACTGGAGTGTAGGTATTGGTATATCCTTTTCAAATTGCTTTGGAAAAATTCGAGGTTCAGTTAAATAACAACTATGAATACTGAATATATCGCAATATGGTTTAACGTTGTTGAAAAAAACTTACATGAAACATCTTCAAATTAAAATTGAAATAATTTGAAGCAAATTTTAAAATTACTATCAGACTTCAGCTTTACTTTGCAGATTGCAGTTTATCGGACCAATTTTCAAAAGTGAGATAGCCTGAAGAGCTAAAGCACTCTCCTACTGACCCATGGATTGTAGGATCGATTCCCAATGTCTACTATTTTTTTCTTTTTTATTTAAATTGATACTTTTTTCAATGTTCAAACAACTTTGATTTAAGGATATTTTATGATTGAAAACAACTTTTAACAAACGTCGTTCTATTTTGATTTTAAAATTAGCGTCTTTGTGGTTTTTGTTGATTTCAAGTTTTACTTATTAATCATCCAGTAACAAAATTTCAAAATTAAGCACTCGCCCATTTTCAAAAACAATGGTTTTACGAGCATATAAAAAATCAAAATTTTTTTAACGTGATGACGTCTTATAAACCGATGAACCATGGCAGCATCCATGAAAAAGTGACGCCATTTTCTCCCTTTCCACCTGAAATTTTTTGCAGTGCGGCATAAATTTCAATTAAAATTAAACTATTGAATTTCTACAAAAATCTTCTATAGCTTATTTGAAAGATAACACTGCACAACAAAGTTTTGAATGAATAAACTATACAGTATTTTTTCAAGAGTTTTGGTGTGTTGAACTCGAATCCGGGGTCAGAAATATTTTATCAGCTCTAGTTTTTGAAATATTGTCATAAGAAAATGCAAAAAACGTTTTTTGGCTGTGGCTCTGGTCAACAAAGTTTGACTATTTTTTATTTTGAATGAACCAAACTAATACTTTTCCAATATTCCCACAGTCTTAGTTCTTGAAATATTGCTGTTAGAACTTGCGAAAAAAACGTGTTTGGCTGTTTTTGAGGTTATGCTATGGTGTGAGGTAATTTTTAACAGTTTCTATAAGAACTGTTTTTCTTCTTTGAAAATCAGTTTAGATCTTTCCGATATCTGTTTTATTATCCGAGATATCTTAAGTTTAAGTCCGTGAGTTTTGGCTTATTTTATCAATAACGTTATTTCAAACTGCAGTAACTTCAAATTAAAATATCTCGGATTATAAAAAAGACATAGCAAAGATTTAAACAGATTTTTAAAGCAGAAAAGCAATTCTTGTACAAACCTTCACAAAAAGTGTTGAAAAAAATTCCCTCACATTGCAGTATAACTTCAGAAACAAGTGTTTGCATTTTCTAACGGTAATATTTAAAAAACGGGAGCTGATAGAATATTTCTAAATTCGGATTCGAGTTCAGCACATCAAAAACCTTGGGAAGGTATTGTTTGGTTTATTCATCATACAAAAAGTTTAATTTTGCTGTGCAGTGTAAGTTGAACTGTGTTTTAAAACTTAAACATTTGGTAGACCTTTGATAAAGTATTGATTTTAGGTAGAGGACATTTTTTTTTGTCAATTTGAAAAATGCCATTGAAAAGAAAATGAAAAAAAAGTAAGGGGTCTGATACGGATTTATTTTAAGTCTCAGCGCACACTGGTCGATTCAGTACATCGTAGCTGGTCGAAAAAAGAAGTTGTTGTCGACATAAAAAACACCGTTAGGCCGAAAGTAAATATTCTTAAACAACAAAAAACAACAAAAATAATTTTTTGATGCCGTTATTTTATTCATGGGAAGCATCTCAATGTAATCATTCATGATTTGCTCACTCTCTATTTTAACGTCCACGAGTTAACAAGTGTTTACAAAGTGATAGTTTATGATAAAAGTGAGTAATTGAGTTGAACAAAAAAATGTCAGAAAATGCTAGTGGTATGCATTTTTAAATTCAATTTGTTTAAAAAAAAAAAAAACGTCGAATTCTATTTCTATTAACTGAATGTTGTAAGGCATTTTTTTGATAGTTTTCAGATGTTTGTTTTTTACTTCTTGGACGATTAAAAAAGAAGTGCCGAAGAGTGCCATCGTGAATTTTTTATATTTTGTAGTTTGAATCATTACCTTTAGTTTGATGCTAAAATTAAGTGCCGAAAACCGCCGCAAACAATTTTTTTCGTCTTTTTCAGGTACCAATTCGCTCTTTTTAAGGTGACCATTTTTATTACGGAAGGACATTGTTCAAGATTGTCTAGCTTGTAGAGCATGAACTGTTATGTGTGATAGATGAAATGAAAGGTTATATTATCTCTTTTCAAAATTAAAATAAATCAAATTTACAAATGCTCTATGTAAAAAGATATTACGTGTCAAAAAAAGACCATCTTTTTACCGTTATCTCAAAAATGTGACTATGAAAAAGATTGAAATTTTGCACAAATATAGTCCTGGCTTTTATTTATATTCCCTTTTAATTTGATTAATATATCTATCAAAACGAAAAAGATATAAATAAAAAACGGTCAAAAGGGCTCGAAAACGGTCAAAAATTTGGGAAAAAGAAATATTTTTTCCCATTAAAGATATCTCGGGCAGTAAAAAAGACATCAGAAAGATTTAAACAGGCATTGAAAGATGGAAAACAGTTCTTATAGAAACCGTTACTATATATGTTCAAACAATTTTCCTTATATAAAAGAATAAGGTCCGAAGTACCCAAAAAAACGTTTTTTTGCATCTTCTAACGGTAATATTTCAAAAACGGGAGCTGATTAATTTTTTTTAACTTCGGATTCGAGTTCAGGACACCGAAAACCTTCAGAAAAGCGTATTTTTGTTTTGGCAACAAAACCCTTGTAAACCAGTGTAATAGTTTAAGCTGTACATTGATAATGAATATAGCAGCTAAGGTGAAAAAACTGCTAACAGGCACGGGAAGAACGGGAGATTAGGGTTCATCGATTTGTAAGACGTTATCACTTTAAAAATAATATTCCGAGCCAATAAGACATATAAAAGAATTAAGTCCACCTAGTGACTCAAAATCGACCACTGTGCAGCGTTCCGAAATATGAATTTTTGAAAAACACCTACTTTTTTTGGAGTATTTTTTGGGGTTTTTTTTTTGTCCAAAGTTTTTGGACCGTTTTCAACCGTTTTTTTTTTTCTTCAACGGATGAATGGAACAAATGAATGAAATTTATACTAGTTGATAGATAACAGGCAGAACTATGTTTGTGCAAAATTACAATCAATTTCGTATTTCGTAATTCAGTGCTACATAAGCCATAACCATGAATCTGAAATTTTTTTAATCCAAGAAATATCGATTTTGTCTCAATGACATTCTTTTGCAGCAAGTTGATAAATGAAACAACAATTACAAATAATTATTTCATTTATTTATTTCATTTTTAATTTGATTTCTATATATTTTATATATTATATTATTAACAACTAATACAAAATACAAAAATATTGATACCTATTTTTGAATTCATACACCATTTCATTTAATACTAAAAAGAAGTTTTCTTAAAGGCAGAATTAGGTATTCTTACCAAATCTACATAAATTAAGTTGAACTTAATTTTATTTTTACAAATTATCTATTTCTACCTACTCTTTGTGCTTAAAATATTTCTTTCCACCAGACTTTTCAAACAATCGAACATCCTTAATAACTATATCATGTGACACAGCCTTACACATATCGTATACAGTTAATGCAGCTATTGATACTGCAGTCAAAACTTCCATTTCAACACCAGTCTTTCCAGAACAACGAACAGTAGCTGTTATAATAACTGAATTTTCTGATTTATTCAGAACTGCATTCACTTTGACTGATGATAGAAATATATTATGACAAAGTGGGATAAGTTCTGAAGTTTTTTTGGCACCCATTATTCCAGCTAATTGAGCTATTGAAAGAACATCACCCTTTGACATATTGTTGGATTCGATGAGATTTGCAATTTGCGGTCCAACTTCAACAGTTGCCTTTGCAGTGGCCAGACGATCGGAGACATCTTTTTGTGAAACATCAACCATTTTTGCCTTACCATCGGAATCAACATGAGTCAAATGGCAAAAATATCTTCGAAGATTTTGTTCTGGAGGTTGCTTTGACAAGAAGAGTAATTTTGACTGCATATAAGTTTGTGCGGAATTTTGGAAAACTAAAAATAAAAAAGGAAACAATATATATTTATTTAGGTATTAGAAACATTCTTATTAAAATTGTATGTTGTAAGTTTTCAAAGTAAAATCTTGTGACAATAGCAAAACTAACCTTAATTATATAAAAAAAAATATATACAGTTGAAATTAATAACTAAAAATACTATCCACCGATCAGTATCATCGGACGGTTTTCCATATGCGATAAATTCAGCATTCCTTTAAAAATAAAGAAGTAAAAATTAAACTATAAGAAAACACAAAATCATACTTCATTTTATTGAAGAAAAAAAGGTTTAAAAAAAGATGAAAACGGTTAAGGACCAGTTTCGCAGATTAATAAGACTCATTTCCATCTAAAAATTTAAACATAATTTTTGACTGTGAAACTGGCCCGAAAGCAAAGGAAAGAATTCTAATTTTGTGTGCGGTCTTAAACAAATTTTTGTACTTAAAATGTCTGCAAATTCCTTACCAGCATGTTTTTTTCTTTTCCTTTGCACTGCTGTTGATATAATATCAATCAACTCTTCTTCAGAGCATTTGCTTCTTATTGCATCTCTAAGTGAAAACTCCTTATTGCCGAAAAGACAAACCTTGATGTTTCCATCAGCTGTAAGCCTCAATCGATTACATGTTCCACAAAAGTGTTCTGTCATAGAGGTGATAAAACCCACTTGTCCCCTATATCCTGGCACGGCAAAAGCTTTCGAAGTGTCATTTGGTCCATTTTCTAATGCTTCAAAATTAGGAAATTGCTTCCTTATTACTTCAAGAGTTTCTCTATTAAATATCAACAGTTAAATATTCTGTTGTTAGATTTAACTGAAAACCTAAACTTACTTAAATGACATCAATCGATCAGTTTGCCATTTATTTCCACTAAATGGCATATACTCAATAAAACGAACATCAACATTTCTGTCTTTTGTAAATTCTACAAAGTCACAGATTTCATCTTCATTGAAGTTTTTCATTAAAACACAATTGATTTTTGGTTTATAACCCAATTGAATAGCAAGATCAAGACCAGCTATTACACGTTCCCAGCCTTTTCGACGAGTGATTTCTTCAAACTTATTTGGCTTTAAAGTGTCAAGACTAACATTTATTGCATCTAACCCAGCTCGTTGCATTGGTACTAAAAGTCTTGTTAATACAAGACCATTTGTTGTTATACCAACATTTTCTAAATCTGGTATTTGTTTTAGTTTTTCTATATAAGAAATTTATTAGAGTTTGATGTTAATATGAAATATTTCGACATACCAATTATACTGACGATATCACGACGGATGGTTGGTTCTCCACCAGTAAGACGAATCTTACGAACTCCTTGCTCGACAAATATTTTGGCCAGATAGTAGATTTCATCTGTAGTAAGAAGGTGGGACTTTGGACTGAGAGGTACCCCATCAGCAGGCATGCAGTACTTACCTGCATAAAATAGTGAAAAGTTGTTGATGAAAAAGAGGTTTTTATTATGATTACGAACGATGCATTTTTTCTTGCTTTGTAGGTATAGGTATATAAATGGTTAAATTTCATAAAAGTTCAGTTTTAAGAAACCAACATTACCATGATGAATTGTTTAAAAGAAGACAAAAATCTGTTTTGTTGTCCTATGGATCACTATAGTGTGAAGAAGATACTTAGGAGAGTTTTATAATCCCATCATAACAGCACCGTATTAAGAAAGAAGATCGCATTGAATGAAATTTTAGACAAATGATTTTTACAAAATTTGCAAAGTTATTTTTGTGAATTCTTCATCGAATTCTGTATATGACCTACATATGTTCGTCCTTTTCTTGAAAACGCTTTTGAAGTCTGGTCCGCTTATATTTTAATAGCTCATAAATCAAGTCAATTCTCTACTAACTACTACAATTCAGTTTCTCAGTTTTGCGTTAGCAGAAAGTTAAACTTAACTTTATCAACTTATTCGAACCCAAAGTTTTATTTCAAAAGAACTTTTTTTTTATTAAAAAATCAATTTAATTTATTTTCTTGTGCATTGCGTTTGTACATTCCGTTTCATATTCAGGTTAACAATCCCTTCCTGACTATTTTGTTGGTGTTACCTACACAGTGCTATTAATTTTGAAGAACATAATTACCTGTTCAATCTAACAATTTTGTCTACATTTTTTCTACATTTCCAACCTTTTATTTTTTTTTTAGGTGAACTGCTTCCTGTAAAAAGCGTGCACTTTTTGAAGGAAATTCGTCCTAGCTGCACAAGTGAAAAACATTAATTTTGGTAAAAATTAACTGTTTTTAAGATTAGTAAAAATAATACTTTTTGCCTTCTGATCTTGGATTTTAGTAGAACTTTTGAGACCTTATGACTAACATCTAGAGTATCTACACAAAAATTAAGACTGTTAATATTCTCTTAACCTACCGAATTTAGCGTCGATTTTTCTGAACTTTTTAAAAATAATAAAAAAAAGTACGTATACACCATAGTGTACTCATATGAAACTAACATTACATGTAAGCAGGGTTGTAAAAAATATTTTTTAAATGAATTTGCCTTCCTATACAATAAAAAAATATTTATTGCAAATAAAAAATGTTTGCAATTAAAAAGGAATTCATTTTCTGCATTAAAAAAGTGCTGCAATAACAGAAAATAAAAATATTTTTTATAAAAACAAAATCATTGCAATGTGCGTTAAATTTTGACTATTTGGAGCAAATTAAGTCTATATATATTTAATGCCTACCTACATTTAGCATTCAATAGCATTTTCATTTAAGATTTTTTAATGCAAAATATTTTTAGTCAATATTTGTATTGTTTTTGAATTGATATTTCTACAACCCTTTCTGTAAGTATACCTACTACATATATTAGGTTATGTGTTGAATAAGTTTTTTTTTTTTGATACCGTCTTATCTAAAGTATTAAGTGTAACTAATGTAACTATTACCTATATCATTTAGAATACTAAATCATTGCAAAGTAGTTTGTCGCTTGGAAATGTACACCTTTTTTCTGATTATTCGGTATTCGGTTGATCAACATTTCAAATTTCAAGAAAAAAAATTCATTTATTTGAATCACTTGTGAAAATAAGATTTTAATAAAATAGGTATACTATGTTTTATGAAGTAAGTATCGTTAATTAATAATTCCCGTTTAACAGATGAGATTACTTTTTTATTAATTACTTAAAAAAAAAAAACTCGAGGACCGTATACTTAATATTTATTTATGTAAACATAATCGCATATTCAGCATATGCATCAACAACTTTTAACAACTTTAAAGTTAAGCAACATTGTCATACCGTTTGGCGGTCTATGCATCTGCGCACTCACCTGTACACATATTATGTACAAAGTAGATAGTAAGATTTTTACAAAATTTAGAATCGTGCACAGGGTTCGGACTTCAGTTTCAAAATTTCGAAGCAAATTTGAAAAAAAAGTGAAGTAGATCCAAAATTTGGGAAGTAGATTTCAAAATTAAACTTTCAGAACATTTATTTACAAAAATTTATTCTAAAAAAATTATTTTTCAACAAAATTATTTTTCTTTACTTTTTTTATTATGATCTTTTCCAAAAAACCTTTCTCATCTAGTGGTTGTACACAGAGAAAAATAGACCACATAAAAGAGAACAAAAACAATAAGATTTCTCTATGGTTTTCATCCAAGAAGGAAACCTTATTAAAACAATCGGGTTTTCCTTATTGTTTTAAAATCTGCACTTGAAGGGTTTTGGAAAGAAAAAAAAAAAAAAAAAACGATGACCAGGCCGGGAATCGAACTGGAAACTTCAAATCATTAGTCGCCCACCTTACAACCCGCTATGAAAATATTGATCGCGATTTTTGTTCTAGTGCCAAGTTGCAAAAAAAAAAGAACTTTTCACTCAAATTTTAATAATATGTATTTTCTCTATAAAAATAATAACAAATCCTTAGAAAAAAACCTTATTAATCGTTGCTTTTAATAAGATTTTCTCATAAAACATATGGGCAGTAAAATAAATATGGCAATCTGTTAGTTTCTAGGTGGTCATATTTTTCTCTGTGTAACGGTGCTTTGGGGTAAAACGGTTAATTCAGCGTAATCTAACAAATTTTTGATCAGGAATTCTTCAAAATCAGTCAAAATTACTTTGATAAACTTTATTTATATCTTGAATTCGAAGAATAATTGACCTCCATTCATCTTTACAGATTTCAATTGAGCTTTATTTCTCAATGCCTCGACAAGATTTAAAGTTGAAGTTAAATCCCTTTCTCTAAATTTATTATTTGAAAAATATTTTTCAATCAAGAAATAGAAGTAGATTGTAGATCCTGAAAAAGAGAAGTAGGAGAGTAGATTTTATTTTTTTTCCCAAAATCGAAGTAAATCTACTTCGATCGAAGTAAAGTCCGAACCTTGATCGTGCATTTTATTGCGATAAATTGAACGATTTTTTAAGTTGCTTAGTTAGCCATATATTTTAAGTTGCTCAAAAAAGTACTTTTTTTTTTATTAACAAGTGCATTTTTTGTTAAAAAAAATATATCTTTTGCTTGTAAATATCTACTGAATTCACAACTTTTCCATAGTCAACAATCGTTTTGTAATCGAGGACCATAGTATGGGTCAATATTCTGGTATTTTGATTATTTTACTATATTTACTTCGACCGGGAATGTGTTCAATCCAAGGAATATTTTCATATTTTCATATTTGAGCAGTAAAAAAATATTAAAGAAAAAACATTTCCTAGTCAAAAATTAAGAATTGAGAAAACTGATTAGCATTTGTTCCTAATGCTAAATTTTCACCCGTTCATTCTACAACATACATTCATCTATATGGTAATCATTTACTATTCTAGAAACATTAATTTGGATTCTTATCTCGTTCAATACCTATCATCGCAAACAAAATTATGTAAGCGTATTGTCACAAGCACGAATACATTTTATCACTTTTTAATGTTATCAATGAAATTGATGCAAAACAAGTTGTTAAACTCACATCGCAAGTTACATCTTTCTGTCAATGAAATCCTCAAGTACGTATGATGGCGCCCGAACGAATCTGTCAACGGATTTGTTGATTTCGCTATGACCACATTCTGTGCAAAATTATAAACAAATCAATTAGATTAATGTCAAACAAAAACGAGTAGTAAACAAAAACAACTTGACAGACAAATAATACCTTTGTGTCAATAACAGGTTGGTCTTTAATTACTGGATCAGCAAAAGTTGATTTGGGTAACGGGTTAATGACAGTTTGAGTACTAAAAAATTTGCCATTTTGCTGTAATTGTTTGCTAATTACTGGCACAGCTCGAAACCAGCAAGTTGTCATATTTTTTAAACTATTCATTACACAATATGAATTTTTAATATAAGAATGCGTATCAAATAATGTTATCTATCATTTATTAGTATTCTAATCAATCTTTTGCTTATATGTAGTTATTTTTAGTTGAGTGTAATCAATGCACCTATTATAAATGACGCAATATTGTTGAAGGGAAGTTAAAAAAATAAAATTTAAAACTTTAAACTTAAACAATAGCTCCGAACACGTTGAAGGTTACCGATACACTGAATCATTAAATGAATCTCTTGCCGGCTCATGCTGTTAGATAGAAGATAGATTCATTATTAAATAAAAGTGAACAGCGATTGAGTAGGTACACGAGACACGACAAGTGCAACAGAGTTATCGATGTGCTACAAATGATAGGAATAGTGTTTTTGAAAAGTTAGAAAAAAAAAAGATTCCTTCACAGAATTCTAAGGCTTTTGTTTACATTAAAACTGAATTTTCTAAGGCAAAAAAAAAGTTTATGTTGCAATTTTAATACAAAATCCTCTTGTTCATTAAATTTTTCTTCAAAACACCACACAATCAAAATCCCAAAATTTTGAAAACTTGTTTTCTGAATAGAAAAACATTACATTTTTACATTTTTACATTTACATTACATTTTTTTAAAGCTAAAATACAATACCTACACTGAGGGAAAAAAATAAATTGAAGTTGAAACGTCGTTGTTTCAAAGATGAACTACTTTGATTTATGTGACTTTATGATACGAATCCATAAAAAATTAACCTTTTTTCCACGTTGATTTTAAAATGTTCATCTTCAACACAAAATCATTCGGAATAATAGTTAAACCAATGTGGTTTTCATTGGTTTCAGGTTGTTTTATGGTGGCTTTTCCCTCAGTGTATATGAAATAAAATATTTTTTTTTAACTTAAATACAAAATTGTATTTTTCCTGCGACAAACTAATTCTATTAGTTTTTTTTTTGTAATAAAGATTTGTTATTTTATATGAAAAGTTATTCAATCTAAGCAACTTGAGCTAACAAAGTAAATTTGTGCGAACCATCCATGCGTTTTATTGTGATAATTTATTGCGAATACCCTTTATTTATGCCAAACAAGTTTAAAACAAACAAATTGGTAACTCTGTTTTCTAAAGGAAATATTGTATGTTATGGCGTCTGGTGGCGGTAAAGGGGCATGTATCCAACAGCTGATAGATAGATATATGTATACAAATATTTAATCAACAATCTTTGTGTTTTCTGCGCATGAATCAATATTGAGAGAGTCCAAATCCAAATGAAGCTTCATTTAGGTATGAGAAACTAGCAAAACTGAGCAAATTTAAGCAATTAAGATAATTACCGTTGGGAAAAATCTTTTTACTTAAAAAAAAAAAAGAATTTATAAATACAAAATGAATTAACTTTTTTCTATACATTTAATATCTTTTTAATATTCGTCATCCAGGTATACTTTTATTAAGTATAGGTATGGGAATTCTAAAATGCTGTATGCGCGAGTAGGTAGGTATATGCTAGCAATTACCATTTGGTAGACTATGTTAACCCTTTCGGACCCAGCGTTACTTTCATGTAACACATTTTTAAAAATTGGTAAAAAATATTCCATTAAAAATTTTTTTAGGTTTCGAGGGCTCAATTGAAAGATAATGATGCCTAGTTACTGGATTATTACAAAAATTTAGTCAAATATCATACCTTTAATTTTTTTTGTATCGAAAAAGGATTTGAATTTCACATTTTTTCTTTTTTTTTTTGCAAAAATTTTTTTTTTATTATATGGTCATAATTTTGAAAAAAAAGATATAAAAAAAGTTAATCCAGAAAGTGTTTTGCTTTTTGGCTTAGAAGAAGTAGCATATATTATTGTTCCTGGGCGAAACGCTTTATAAACTTTTGGAGTTGAGGTCACTTGAACTTATATTGAATTATATTATTGTTCTATAAAAAGTTATTTTCTCAGTTGTCCGACTTTTTTTGGTGGTCATAGGCAGTGCATGTTACTTACATGCAACATGAGAGTAACACATTTGTTTTGCTTTTTATTATTTTGAAAAATAACTTTTTGCTATTCATATTTCTTAGTTGTGATGTGATGAACATTTTTTAATATTGATTTTCATAGCTTGGGTTCGAAAGGGTTAACAGTTCTCGGATTGTAATAATTTAGTAACCTTGTCGATTTTGTATGGAAAACCGTATGTCAAATTCGCTAATTTTGATTTTTGGCAGGTTTTTTTTTTTATAGTTATGTTATGACTTCTTGTAATAACGTGCACGCAGTTTTCTACTGCACTTCTTAACTAAAGTTTTCCGAGTTTTTCAAGTCAAGGAAATTTAAGATTAGTGAAAGCGGTCTTTAAACTATAAGCAAAAGGTTACTAATGGCCGCAATGTTCAGTTTATATTTTTTACCTTTTATGATTTTAGAAAAAAAAAAAACTACTCAAATGAGTCCAATCACATAAAATCAGTGGAAGAAAACTTTAGAAATCAAAGGTTCAAAGGAAAACCTAATCGTTATCATTGAAAACAGAATACAATATTAATTATAATCACCGGCGGTCGACTACATATAACAAGCTCTAGAACGGAATCTAGGTATATTGGTAAGGGAAGTTAAAAATAATCTTTTTATAACTGGTTCGAGTTCCACAGCTGCAGAAAAATGGCCATTGTTATACCTAGGTTTTCCATTAGCAGGATAATGATCAATAGCACAGGTACAGGCTATAATCAAAATGTGGTTCAATGAACACAAAGTCGCGGTCATAAATTATTGGTCCCCACAAAAAAATATATATTTGGATGCAAGCAACTCAGCAACCAGATCTCTAAGAAACCTTTGGTTTTCAGTTATGAATTGAGCTTAAAGATACCTTTTTGTTGATGCCTCACCCGATTGATTTGGAGGAATTTTTTTTTAAATGCACTTTTTTCGCCAAGGGGTAGGTGCCCCTTGATTTTTATTCGAAAATCTGAAAAAAAAAAATTATTAATTTTTTTACATAAATTCATAGGCCTGTTCACTGCGAACTCTTATCTGTAAATCAAAACTTGTTTCGAACTTATGATTCCAGGTTATCGGCCTCCAAAACAGAAAACAAAAAATTGGATGCAGATAACTAAGCAACCAGGGCGCCTGTTTTGTAACTTTATCACTGGCGATAAATCTTTTTCAACGTCTCTAAAATCCATTTTCTTTCATAAATAGAGCAAAATTTCTTTCAAATTCAGAAATTATGAATTTGAACGAAATTTCTCTTTATTTTGATGAGATAAAATGGATTTTACAGTCATTCAAATATTTTATGGCCAGTGATAAAAGTTTCAGTTATGAATAGAACTTAAAAAGACCTTTCTTTTGATGGATATTTCTTAAACACACATTTTTTTCACCATCTTAATTTTTTTGGAAAATCTGAAAAAAAAACAAGTTATTAATTTTTTACCAGTAACTTTTAAACAGATACGCATTTATGGCTTATAGTCGTATCAGAGTCATTAGAATGTGGTCTCGTGAAAAAAAAGTTTAAAATTGTCTGAAATCAAATCAATTATTTGATTTATTATTTATTTGAAAAAAAAAAGTTTTAAAGACATGTTCGGAAAATTGCCAAAAAAAAACTCTAAATATTTAACTTAAGGATAATAGCTATACTTTTTTTCAACTCTCAAACATATTTAATTTATGTTACTACCTTTGAATGGCAAAGTTTGGCTAGATTTTCTTGAAGGCACATTTTTTCTTAATAAATCGAATGTGCAAAGAACACTCAGTTGCGGTTAGCTTTTCAGCTATCAGAATCAGAACCAAACCAGAGAGTCAACAAAGCTTCTACTTCAAGAAAAGTCTCAATCTCAACAGTTGTCTCAGAGCCACCTTAGAAGAAACATCTTACTGCCTTGCCGGATTAAAACACCAACTTATTGCAAACAAATAAAAAGATGTCAGCATATAAGCTGTCGCAGTTTGTTTTGATTTTCTTCATTCTAAACCCGTTTGTGAGAGCCCAAAATTGCCAATCAAATGGAATCGATGATAGTGTAACTTGTTCTAATCTAGCCTCACTGGCTGATCTATCTAAAGAAATGACACCTCAATGGAAAGATGTTACAATTGTAAATAAAGTTGGGGATTCTTTCTTTGTTCGAGGTAAACCATATAAATTAGTGCATTTTTATTGTATCTTACAATTTTTTTTTTTTTGTATGATAAACTTTAGAACATGAAGCCAAATACCTGAATGTGATTGAAAGGCTCAATCTTTCTCGTGCTGGTAACATAATTGCTTCCGATCATGGATGGAAAGATCTAACTTCGTTGCAGAGTTTAAATATATCTGGCACGCAATTGGCTACTCTTAAAGTTAGTTATTTTAATCCACGAAGCACACTTTTGTTTCTAGATGCCAGTGATAACCAGTTTAACGTGCTCGAACGTTCCATGTTGGAGAACTTGTCAAATATACGGTCGCTGAATTTCTCTCACAATAATTTGGAAACAGTGCAACCAAATGCATTTCAAACACTCTTGCAACTTGAATATTTGAATTTAAACTATAATCTTCTGAAGACAATATTTTTTGGCGAGATCCCGAAACTGGAGTTTTTATCGATCAACGAGAACTTACTTGATGTGGTAAGTTTATAATAGAAAGTTTACTAGATTCTTGTTACAAATCAGTTACATATTTACAGCTTCCATCAAACAGTTTTTCAAAGCTAGCTCAGCTTAAGACCCTTAACATTATATCAAACCCTTTGAAAAATATTGAAGATCGCGCATTTCAAGGCTTGTCTAACTTGAAGCTTTTGAATTTGTCCTACAACAGCATTGAATCTCTAGCCGCAAATGTTTTCATGGGACTTAACCGGGTTAAGCTAATGCATTTGGACTTGAGTCAGAACAATATCGGTGGCCTTTCTGGACAACCGTTTCAACATTTGAGTCTTCTTCAAAATCTCTATATCTTTGGTAACTCAATTAGGGTTCTTGACTCCACTTCATTTTCTGGCCTTCGATCTCTAAGGAAGCTTTTTCTGTCGAATAACAACATTGCCGAAATTGGAGAGGATACATTTTCATCTTTGCTGAGCTTGGACACACTCGACTTGGGTGGAAACAATTTGATAAATTTGAACAAAAATGTTTTCGCAGAATCCATGCCAAGACTAAGAAAACTCCTGCTTAATCGAAATAATCTCAAGACATTACCTCATGACACGTTTTCTGGTCTCCCAAGTATCGATTATCTAAGCTTAGGGCATAATTCTCATGATAAATTGGATCTTCGAATGTTTGCACCTTTGAAAAAACTGAAAAAGCTACACCTTGGCAATAATTATATTGAAGAAATTCCTGCTGATGTCTTAGAAGGTTTCAATGATCTAACCGAGTTACTTATCGATCACAATAAATTGACATTTTTACCAGAAGTTAATGCAACTTTTCCATTTCTCAAAAAGATCTCTATCGAAGGAAATCCATGGCAGTGTCCGTGTCTTGATTGGATTGTTGGATTCTTAGAAGCAAGACATATAGAATATCAGCGTAATAATGGATATTTTGATGGAAGAAAACCACTTTGTGTGGTAACACCAGTCAAGGGTTGTGTTCGAAACTTGAGAATTGTTCAGGAATATGGTGTTTCGGATATATACGAGAAAATGGTTGGTTCATCTGAAGATGAGGAAGAAGATAGCAATATTTAATAAGTGACTATGTTTATATAAAAGCTCAATAATATATAGAGACTGATAATAAGCCATATATTTTGGATTAATAATTTTATATTTATATTTTTTTAATAAAAACAAAACATATTGAAAGTTTCTGCGATAACAATCTATTTTTAAACGAATTCGAAGTATAATAATTTTTTATTCTATCTGCATCTGAGATGAGTGTCAGTTCAACAATTGCGGTAGTAAAAGGTAATATATGACGATAGACATTATCAGTTTAGGAAGTCTATAGTTTTTTAAAGCAAGACAGTACTAGCCGAAGAATTGTTTTTGAATAACTTTCTAATCATTTTTATACCTATGCTACGATTATGCATCAAACTTCATTGATGTCAAAAACAACATGGCTGGGTCACACGTACTTGCTCCTAATTTATAAACAAAATTTATAAATACAAATTTATTACAAAATAAAAATATTAAGCTCGTTAAGTGATTTGAATTTGCACCAAGATACGTTATGTTTTCTGTACTAAATAAAAATGTTTAGAATAAACTTTGAACTGAAAATGTTGCTAAGACAAGAAAAAGATTTGGAAAATATTACTTCTTTTTAGGTAAAATAACGAGACCGCCCGTAAAGCTATAAAGCTTTACAGATGCAATTGTTGCTTCTGTAAAGCATTATAGAAGCAAAATTGTTAGTAGGGCGTGCGTCGCGTCGTCGCCTAATTGTGCTTTTAGATCTCTCCGCCACTGGCAGGTATCGTTGTCTGAGTTTACGGACTAGTCCTAGTAAGAGAAGTTCCTAACTTCTAATCTTCTGTCCAGAATTTCGGTTTGTTGTTCCTCTTTGATGACAGGTATTAACTGGCTATAAATTCAATGATCGTTTAGCAAATTTTAGTTCCAGAAAAAAAGTCCGTTGCGCATTGGTCAATGTGAAAATTGCTTTTTTATAGGTAATATTTATGACTATGTTAATCATATGTTTTTGGGTCACTACACCGAATCCAAAGTCCGTTCCATTGACACCGAATCCAAACATAGAAAAACTGGAAGGACCTTTTTTTTTGAAGTTATCTTGAAAAACTGACGTGATAAGGCAAAATAGACTTCGAATCTGGTTCCAGCTACCCAAAAAACATATAATTATCATCCCCCCCCTTAAAAAAAATTGTGTGGCGGTGACATTTTTAAGGTTATCTCGAAAACCTGACGTGATGGGGCAAAATGGACTTGATTAACATAGTCGCTGCCCCACGTCAGAACTTTTTTTTTGTGTGGCTGTTCTTCCAATGTAATTGAAGTGTGTGAGAATAATTTTCGTAGTCACTGTCACCTTTTGGCACGTTTTTCTGTCGAAGTTTATTCAAAGCTATAAATTTCTTACCCTTGAACAATAAAGGATTATAAAAAATAAATAAAAGCAATCGTTTTTTGTTATTTAGAGCATAAAATGTTTACTCAGTAAAATACTGAGTATGAATAAAACACGGCTTTTAACATCCTGTCCCTTCTTTTAGAAAATGGGAACATAAATTATAGAAATAATTGTGAACATTTGTGGAATTCAACTTAATACTTAACAGTTTCGGGGATTGCAGAACAGAAAGAACCAAACTATTTTCAAAAATTTAGCAAAGTGTAGAATCAAATGTTACCTAAATTCGAAATTGATTTTTAGCACAACCATTAAATAGCATAATATTCGAAAGTATGTCGGTAGTGCAGTATTCGAAGAGACTAATTTACCGACTTTATACCAAAACAAACTCAGTACTTACAAAAAAACTGCACGAAACAAATATCTCAGACAAGAACCATGTGGACTGCAAAATACATTCTATGTTAAATTGGAAGAGAATCTTTTTGGAACCTGCTGGAATGCAGAATTAATAAAAAGAGAAAGTGTGATTAGTGTTAACAGACTTGTTACACATGCAATTTTTTGTTTTACTTAATTTTCCTTTAATCTGTTTTGTTCTTAATTTGTTGCAGTAATACAATATGAATATGAATAGTGAGGAACGTTGTTTTTTATATTAATAAAATGCACAAGTGGGTCGCATGTATTTGCTCTTATGGTAAAATTTGCTAATTTTAATTTAAATCGTTCATTCATTTTATAAGAACTGTAAAAAAGGACTAAAAGTTGGGCTTTTAATATCCATTAATTCCATTTAATTTCTTTTATAACAAAGAATTTTTGGATTTTTACTTTCGAAAATTGTAGGAACCATTTTATTGTAAAAAATTATGAGACCGTTTTCAAAAAATTGAATTAAAATAAATCCAACGCTGAGGGTTTTGAAATTTTTTAGACATTTTAATATTACGGCTTCTGTGTAAAAATTACAGTCGAATTCGGTTAAGTCGTATATGAGAAAGTTTTAAAGTACAGTTAATAACGGTTTATTTTTTTTTTTATTTCAAATCAAAATCATTAGACCCGTTTTAGAGAAAAATAACTTTTTCCATTTAAGTCATATGGAAAATAATAATTTTAAAACAAATCGATTCAGTAGTTTTTGCTACAACTTGATATAGAGACAGAATTGCAAGACCCACTTTTTTATGTCGTTTTCGATTGGTTTCACTCAAGAATTCACTCATTCTGAAATCGAATGGAACAGGCCAAGTCGGTTCCACTTAATTCTCTTTTTTTTTGTGTTTGTGAAATTTCAAGTTTTAAATATTGATATTATTTTTTTTTTCAAACGAAAAAATTATAAAAATTATAAATCTGAAGACGACGGAAGAAGAAAATGTAAAAAAAAAAATAATTCCACTGCATTAAGGTACCCATTTTAATCTTTTTATTAATTTTAATTTTAATTTAATTTTAATTTTTGAATGACAACAAAAAAAGAATGAGTGAGTATTTTTTTGTTGACATTTTAGTGTTCATGTATTAGTGCTTCTGATTTCAAATCGAGAAGAGAATTTCTCTTCTGAGAAGCGTTCTGTCTGTCAGTTTTGTGCGAATAAAACACTTTCAGAAGGCTTCTGAATGATTCCGGACGCTTCCGGAGAGCCAATCGAAAACGCTATTAATATCGGTTCAAAAAGTAATATTTTTTATTAGATATTTTTTTAACAAAGTCTTAAGACCCGTTTTTGAATTAAATATTTCATATTTCTTGACAGGTTTGTTGTACTTCTATTGAAACTGAACAAATAAAATTTATTTAGTGCAATTGTTAAGCAATTTGCTTTAGATTACTTAAGGTAAAGTTAAAGTGGTCGTCAGACGGAACCCGACACAGGTAGACCTTAGACATTTCCATTTTATTACCACGCAGACTAGCAAGTTAATCACTTAAGGTAAAGTTAAAGTGGTCGTCAGACGGAACCCGACACAGGTAGACCTTAGACATTTCCATTTTATTACCACGCAGACTAGCAAGTTAATCACCTGTGCTTATTAAACCACAAAGAATTTCTTATGAACAAGGATAGGCTTTAAAGGCCTGAGTTAGCTGAATCGTTGGTGTTGTCAAGACGCTGAACTTTTCCTTCTTTTCCTCTTCATTCATACAGCTCATAATACAGAAATCGTTAGAAAACCACACCAAAGTCGTTCGCCGTGCCTACCTGTTAAACAATGTCCTATTGTTACACATAGTGTTTTGAAGTCTTGACGGTACGTTAAAGTTTAGGTTGAAATATTAATCCAAACTCTCATAAAAATATACCTATTTTAATCAATATCAAAACTGCCTGAAATTATTTCCCCCAACCCTCAATTTGAATTCAAATTAAAGAAAATTATATTATGAAAAAACAGTGTGAAATAAAGGACTCTTAATTTTAAGAATATAAATGCCCTCAAATCAAGTGAGAGAAGGTTAATATTAAGTTGAAACACTCAAAAAGTCCTAAAGTGGAAACTACTGTATGGTGACATACACATGAGGTGACTTAAATGTCCTCGCACATACACAAACACACCACTTCAAGTACTATCTTATCTGTACGCTGTGTTATTACACTATTACATTAAGGCTGGCGGGTGCCTATAGCCTACATTCAAATCCTGCTCACATAATTTTACAAATCACACTCTTTCCGCTAGTCGTATTAAAGGATGTGATATGATTTTAATAGAAATGCTTGTATGGAAATGTAAATGCGTCTGCTCTTGCTATGCTTGGTTTACGCTTTTCAGGGACAAAAAGCACCAGCAGCAGCAAATATAAGCATTGGAAATATTCAAATGCTTATGAAATTTTAATGGGTCGATATGAGGACCTAGAAAATATAGAGAAAGTGAGACAGCATCAGCGATTCGTATGCAGATATCTACACTGTGCTGTGATAAATCATAAATAATATTTTTGTTGGATTACATTTGAGTGGCTAATGCAAATGAGGTAAATATTTGTATAATTTAGGTCAATGACATTGACAGTTTATTTGATTTTCAAATATTTAGGTACATATGGGTCGAGATATTTTTGTTTAAATAAATCCAATGAGTCTGTTCATTGGAAAATACATTGATTAGATTTGAAAATTAGAATCCAGACTAATAAGTTTCCTATAGGGTTTAGTAGATTCAGCATTTTTAATAAAAAGGGTTCATAGTCCATTCTAACTCATTCCATTCCAACTCATTCCGAGAAAAACTCAATTTATTTACGCATAGGTATATCATTTATTTATTTTGTTAGCAAGGCTCAAATTTGATTTCTAAAATTAATGTGCCGTTTTTCCTGTGAACCCTTTATAACAAGTTTCCTTTATACGAGTAGATTCATAGATAATTTTGTAATCTTTTCACAAAGTACCTGCTGACGGATTATGGAATGGAACGGATTATGTATGTGTATATGCGCATTATTATTATTTCCATTGTAACGGGTGTGACAGTGACATGACATAGAAGCTATTTAATAAGATATTTAATAGTTTCAACACCTAATGTATTAAGTTGTTAATATATTTTTTTAATTACATTTAGCTAACCTGTCTTTCAACGTCATAAACTCTTAAATAAAGATGCGATGGGTGTGACATTAGAAAATCATTGTAATTATTATATTCATAGTACAAAGTACATAAATGTACGAAGTACTTACACTTAAAGCAGAAACACAATCATGCTTTGCCAGACGCGTCATCGCGTTACGTTGAGAAATCCTCAAAGCGCGCTTCTGTCACTTTGACTTCGAACAGCTGATTGAAACATAAAATCTGCTGTCAAATAAAAAAAAACACAGTCACTTACAAAATTATTGGGCCAAGTCTTTATCTTGATTTAAAAAGTGGGAAAATAAAGAAGGATATTAATGTGTTTAAAAAATGCATAGAAATTTGTTTATTCTTTAATCATTTAGTAACAAAACCAATCAAAATAAATTGTTTTTTAAACAGAACAAACAATAAAACTCAGTCTACAACATCATTAAATTATTATTGTTTTTAAAACGTAAATTGTTTTTATTTAAAATATCTCGATGTCGTTTTTTTGTGCAAAATCTATATAGAGAAACAAAAAAACACACCTAGTTTTGTAATAATTTATTTTTTTTTTATTCACATATGGCCGAATAATTATGTGTGTGACTGTAACTATGTCTGATAAATGTCAGAAAGCGAGCAAAAGTTCAGTCTGGTTGAACTTTTGCTCGCTCTCTTACGTTTCCTTACGTTTGTCAAAAAAAGCGTACGTAGAAAAAGAGTCATTGTGTGAGGTTACACAGGTTTCGTATGGTTGAACTTTTGGCAGTTGTCAAAATCGACGGCAAAGAGTGATTGTGTTTCAGCTTTTAACAGCACGGCAACTGAGGCCATTTGGCTGAGACAACACCAGACAATGACAAAGAGAAAGACAGATAGAAACAAAGAAAGAACATATAACATAGAACTACTTGGCACAGAGGAGGAGACATAGTTGAAAATTGTCTCATATTATCGCACAGGTGGCTTCAGTTAAGCTGGCGATTAAGAAAAAAACTTCTTAGCCGACCGTTGGGCTCGAATCCACTATGTCTGGCTCTGAAGTCATCTACCTATTCCTCTGTGCCATGGCCACCTGCGATTAGAAAATCAATTCAGCCTGTTTCGGTGACTTTAAGAAGGCATATTGTAGATTTTTTAATGAAACGTCGTGGATATCGTATTTAATATGAAAGAAGATTTTATTACGTTTCCAGCAATCATAAGAAATTTGTAAAAACCGTGTTTTTAAAACAATTCAAAAATGTAACGGGCGTGACACATTTTTGTAACAAGTGTGAAACTGTATGAAAAACAAATTTTTAGAATATGTTATGTAAACATTAAAGAAAAAATTAAAAACTTCAAATTTCAAGCCACTATTTACAAATCATATTTATAATGTTTTTTTTTGGTCGCTAAAACTAAATCCGAAGTCCGTTGTACCTACTCGATCACGTCAGGTTTTCTAGCTTTTTTGAGGTTATCTCGGAAACCTGGCGTGATACGGCAAAAGAGACTTGAAATTTGGTTTTAGCGACCCGAAAAACATATAATTAACATAGTCGCACCCTCAAATCAAACAAAAACAAATTTTTGTGATTGTTACATTTTTTTTAGGTTTTCTCAAAAACATGTCGTGATGGGGGGCAGAATGGACTTCAGATTCGGTTTCAGCGACTCAAAAAACATATGATTAACATAGTGTCGCACCCCCAGGTCAGTAATTTATTAGGGTCAGAATCTGACAGTAGGTACATCAAAATAATGGGATCGAGATTTTTTGGAGAAAGTTATTTCAATTTTTGATAAAAATGAACTACCATCGGCAACATACAATATTCGGAAAAAGTATTTTGACAAAATGAACATTTTTCTAACAGATGAGAATAATCTGTAACGGTTAAACATAAAATAAGGAAGTTGACGGTTATTTAATAAGTATATTATGGTGAATCTCATGATGGCCAATGTCAGTCATATAGTTGGTATTAGGGTTGGGGTCGAAATTCTGTATGTTGCAAAATTCTGTATTCAAAATACTGTATGCCAAAATACTGTATGTCAAAATTCTGTATGTGCAAAATGCTGTAGGAACAAAATTCTGAAAGTCAAAATTCTGTATAGCAAAATTCTGGTTGGTCAAAATACTGTATTTCAAAATTCTGTACATCAAAATTCTGTAAATCAAAATTCTGTAAAAATGCTGTAAAAAAATATCGTATTTTGCCGTACAGAATTTTACAAAACAGAATTTTGCATGTCAGTATTTTGTTGATACAGTATTTTGACGTACAGAATTTTGTATTTACAGTATAATGACGTACAGAATTATGGTATTACAGTATTTTGACCCCACAGAATTTTGTCGTACAGAATTTTGACAAGCAGAATTATGACCCGCTCCCTTGGTATTATGCTTCGGAGATGCATTTTTTGTATAAAAAGTACTAATTTTTGAAGGAAAAAAGTATTTTGACAAACGTTCTTTTTAAACGTGGGTAAGGTAAGGTAATGCATTTTACGTGTTTCAAGTACGTATAAAAATGACAGACTTATTAAGGCTCCAATTTGTAAAAAATTGGGCAAAACGGCGGAACTTAACATTGAAATTAGTGCATCTTCTGTTGCAAGTCATAATTTCGGTGTGTCTGTTAAAAAATCTGTGGAGAACTGAATTTATTACGGGAAACTAAAAATTACCAAATATTACAACACAAAAATATAATTATACTATTCAAAATTTACCATCAATGGACAAAAAATGAAAAAAATGCACTAAAAAAAATAGACGCATTTTGAAGAATTCAATTTAAATCGAGGATTGAGTCCAAAAAGTCTGAATTTGGAAATGCCATTCTTTCATCAAAAACTTTGTTAGCAAAAGTACCCTTTGCATTGAGCTCGAAGAAGACAATTTTACCATATTTATGGGAAGATAATACAGTATTTATCTCAGAAAACAAAATTCGAAAAAAAATTGAATTTTCGAGCTCAATGCAAAGGGTACTTTTGCTAACAAAGTTTTTGATGAAAGAATGGCATTTCCAAATTCAGACTTTTTGGGCTCAATCCCCGATTAAAAGTGAATTCTTCAAAATGCGTCTATTTTTGTTAGTGATGCTTTTTTTTTCATTTTTTGTCCATTGATGGTAAATTTTGAGAATGAGAATTCATGCTTATTATAGTTGGGCCTTCTCATTTCCAGTTTCCTCTTTTCCAGTTTATTTCTAGCTTGGAGTGTAACTCTTCGCTAAAGACTTATGATATTTTCTTTGTAAGATAAAAGTTGATGTTTTCTACCACCTCGTTAATCGTTCCAGGAAAATATACTACACTACACAACTAAAGCACAAGCAGTAACTTCATAACCGGTAAAAATGTTCCTCTTGGTTTAAAAACCTATTATTAACAGTTTTTTTTTTCACGTCTTTAAAATCTATTACAGATATCGCCATATAAATTTCTTCCATGTGTTTTTTATTGCTTTCGAAATCACTCCACTAGTTGAATAACTATTTTGTAGGTATTTGACAGAACATCCTAATTTCTCATTTGATTAAAAAAGTTCTTTACTTCCTCAACTTCCATGTATATCGATTTCAAAAAGTTTTATCAGATGATTAATTGGAAGAGTTAAAATATATGTTGACATCGATCCTTCAATTTCATTACCCATCACTTACATAAACATTGTGTTGGCTTTGCCATCTGTCGTCAGTACGAGTAAAAGTATGTATATATTTTTTATTTCAATTTATTTAATTGCATTTTCTTGCAAAAGTACACTCATTTCAAAATTGTCATCTCTTGAGAAACTAAAGGTACAAGAAGGGATATCGTTGGAAGAATTATTGTTGTGCCAGGTACGTCAGATGGTAATGGTAGGTAACCGAGTATTTGTCGGTGTGTTAGCTTTAGAAATGAGCTACAAAAAAAACTTACTTTAGGGCGATAGAAGTAATCAGTTAATTGAGTTTGTAACATGATATGTAGTAGTGTGTTGAAACCTCTGTCTGTTCGGTACCTTATCCATACAATAGTTAAGGTAGACATATTTCTAATGAATTAAACCACGTTATCCTGCGATGGAGAAATGAACAAATGAACTATTAAGGAAATGAAGTTGCAGTCGAGTTGAGACTGATTAATTTAATGTTGAAATATGTAAACTTATTAAGTAGTATAGTAGTTTCGAAACTACTAAGTGTATCGGTTGCAGTGTAAGTAATGATTTTACGTTACTAAACAATAATTATAACTTTTTTTCTTGATTTGCCAACTATCTTCTGTAAAAAAAGAAAAATATTTTAAAATTTCACAACACATCATCTGCTTTTGAAGGAAGTATTTTTTGCTTGCGTTTTGTCACTAAATGAGGAGGTGGTGATGGAGATTGAAAAAAATCGCGTTATTTAAGCAAAATTGCAGTTTTTTTTTCCATGAAACTCTTTGTACAAACTTGATTCCCGATATGACAAGGAATTTTAATATTTATTTTAAATAAACTGTTTTCTGCTATTTTTATAATATGAGATTAAAACTTACATATCGACGGTTAAACTGCAAAACCTCGTAAATCGTTTTTGGCTCTTTTTTTAGAAATCGAAAAAAACCTCTTGAACAATTTTTTAAAAAATTAAGAAATGAAAAAATAGTTGATTTGAGTTATCAAATAAACAATTTTTTTATTTCCTTCATTTTTTAAATTGTTTAAAGAGGTTTTTTTCGATTTCTAAACAAAGAGCCAAAAACGACTTACGAGGTTTTGCAGTTTAACCGTCGATATCTACCGTTTTTGCCCCGTGAAAAATTAAATTTTTGGATTATTAACGAAAAACTTTTAAACTCAAAATTTAATCACAAGAAGACCTTTTTTATATTGGAGAATTTTTACACCTTTTGAAAACTTAGTCAGTGTTAGAAAATTTATATTAACTATTTAACTTCTACTACACAACAAAATGTTACTCATACGTCCCAGTGACCCACACTCATTTTTCTGTCTATAAATATAGCGCCTCCATTGTCATTCCCATTTTCCCATTCATCGAACAGATATTTAAAAAAACAAAAATTCTTTCACTAAAACCTTCATCTAATCCCAAAATAGATTAATTAATTATGCCTTCCTTAACACACAGAGAAGAAAAGTGGTCTTTAAAATCAAAATCAGTAAACATTCTCAGTCGTAAATTATTCATTCATGTTGTTGTCGATATTAATTTGTCTAAGTCAATCTATTCAACAAAATAGTCTCAAACGAACATTTTAATCATTTAATCCTTCATTTTGGCAGCTTATGTGTCAATCAGGATCTGTCTATTCGGTGGCTTTGCAATATGCTGACCAAAATACAATACACAATAAAAGGGTAACAGATACTTCTATAGTCAATAAAATACCACAATTCCGTTGCCTCAGCAAAATATTCATCCCAAATGTACAAACATATATACATATACCATTACACATTTATAAATACATGGTGTATATATTACAAATGCTTTCATTAATTTTCCAATGCAAAATGTAACGGATTCTAACCATTATTCAAAGCTGTTAACAGCTTAGGGACATCAGACATGTAATTAAAGCCATTCAGGCTATATATCTATTATGTATTTACCTTAAATATTCATTTCCTTGTTTGTTATAATTAAATGAAACAACAATTTCCACCGACACTTTGGGCCTTAGATATTAACCAACCATCACCCAAAGGTCACTTGTGTAACATTAAATTTAATGAATAAAAATTTAACAAAAGACCAATGAGTTATGACAGAGTGGTCATCACAGGCTAAGTTTGGAGGGCATATACTGGATATGGTTTTCCTTTTTTTTTTGTGTGTTTCTTTTGAAACATCGGACATAGCCATAACGATTAGTATTTTTATCGCGATGAGATAAACGTAAAAAAAGGATTCAAAACAAAAAAGAAATTTAGGTATATAAAACAAATTTGTAATTTAAATTCTACGGACTATTAAGCTTGAATGATTTTTTTTTTGTATAATTTTAATTAAGTTTTTTTTTTGTGTGGTTGCGTTTTTTAATATCTATGCCACAAAGTGTTGGTTGGAGAGATGCAGCAATAAACAGTAAACCAATTTAAATTTTATACGAAAGATTAAATTACAAATATTTGCATTAAATTAATTATTTTAGTGCGCTCTGAAAATGTTAAAAATGTTATCTATTTATAGATTGTAGATAGTTTATCACTTTTTTATTTGCATGCTTTAATTTTGGTGTCAAAAAGTTATAAAATTATTTTAATTGTTTTTATATTTTTAACAAATTGATTAAATAAATGGAATTGTTTAAATGTATAACACAGGCAAATAAAAAAGAGCAACATTCTTTTAAGGTCGAACAATAATTTAAAAAAAAAAAGGATTACGTGGAACCAAAGATCCTTGAGGTGGAAATTTTGAATTCCTAATAAAGTGCAAACATTTTCATTTTAACGCAAATTTTTTTATTTTCAAAATTTGTTTTCATACAGAAAATGATCAAATTACCACAATATTTTTTTTTTATTGCAAAAAAATGAATTTTGGAATAGGTAACTAGATATTTTTCTAAATAAAAAAAGCTTTTTTTTTTTGCAATTTTGCAGTGCATCACCAAAATTAATCATTTGATAAATTAATAACATTGAGCTTAAAATGCATAGATAAAGAATATATCAATTTAGTTAGTTTTTCTTAATTAATAACAAACCAATAAGCCTATCAAGTTTCAAAACAAACAGCAAGCAATTAGTTTTATTTTATTCCCATGCAATCAATAAGTCTCACTGGTTTCAGTTTACCGCAGAAGTGATATCTTTTTCCACAAAAAACTGGCAAGGTTTGGCTTTGAAAAAAAAATTAGTTTTTGTGCATAAAGAAAAAAATTATTAGGATTGCAACTGCGCTGGTCATCAGACAGATTAATTATTTTTCGCAGTCCTTATTTAGGTAGGACAGAGTCTTGTTTTTCGTTTCTGTGTCTTCTTTAAAATGTTTACTAAAAGAAAACAGTAAATTGTCCTCTTTTTTCAAAGTTGTACTTAAAATGTCCTTCTTTCTGTCAAATATTTTAAATAATACTGGAAACTAAACAAAGACATAAAACAAAAAAAGTGGCGGAACATGTTTTTGGAGCATAAAATTTGTTTTTCCAAAAATCCAATAGCGAAACCAATAGCATCTTACATCGCAAATCAGCATTTTCTCCAACAATTCCAATATTTTATTCGTTATTTTGTAATTTGCCCTTCCCTTTGAAGATTGGAAGAATAAGGTAACTTTATCTTCATTATTAGGCATGCGACATCTAAACCAGATGTCTGGCTATATTTTTTTTTCTGATCGGTATTTCACTAACTTCTTGGACTGTGACTTTGAGCATTGGTATTAAACTTTGGCGAACAAATTTCCTAACCATTTTTTCTTCTTTGAGGTGCTATTTTGAATCCTAGGGCAACAACTCAATAAAAATATATTCTATTCTTGAGAGCTTTGAAAGGATTTCTCAAATTTCAATTAGGTATGTAAAATTATATTTAAATTTTTTTTTTTATTTAAATCAGACAACAGCTTAAATTTTGATAGATCTTAAATGTTTACTTCAAACATGAAATATTTATGTCAAAGTTAATTTGCTATTCTGTTTTCTATCTTCTATCGCAACTAACAACATGACATGATAAAGTTTCCAACGAAAGATGCAGATATAACAGCACTGAAGGCAAATGAAATTAAAATTAAGGTTCCATTCATAATAACGAAGTTAAATACCATTACTAGCTTTTGGATTAGGTATCCGTATCTATCTACTCCAGAAAGTGCATTTCTGGTACTTGTTCTTAGTTCTGCTGTATATGCACAAACTAATACTCTGTAACATCCAACTATAAACTTACTTTCACTTTTCATTACATTTTACATGATGTACCTCTACTCTACACACATACGAAAATGAGTGCCAAAGGAACCAGCAGATGAGATTATTATTAAGCATTATTTCATCAGCTCTTCCTCTCTTTTGAGAAATTCATACATAGCAAGATCTCATATGCATAATGTTGTCAAGGTAAAATATTGCACTTTGCAAAACTATTTTGAGTGTTCTTCATTCAACCATGTTGAGTTGAAGTTTTCCGCTTTAGTTAATATTTTTAGATCAGGCATCAAAGTGGGGCTTAAATTTGAAAATTTAAAAAGCTTTTCCATGTTATGGTGTTTCTTAAGGGTTTTTGGTGTAAGTACCGTATACGGTACTTGCTTTTGATATATTTTATGTAAGGTACTACCTAATAGGTATATTGAAAATGTAAAACATTGCTAGTAGACCAGTGCCAATCCGGTTTTCAGAGGGCAAAAGTTGAACAAATTATTAGCAGCATAAGGGTGGTGGGAAAATTTAGGATAAATGGTATATGAAAGGGGAAAAATAAATTGCCCACAAAAAAATTGGGGGAAAGGGGGTGGGTGGGCGAAAAAGTGGGGTGGGTGTCAAAAATCATGGTTTTTTACAATTTCTGTCAAAAATAGACGTCCTAGCGAAAAAATACAAAAGCAAAAGTTGTAGGTAGTATAAATGTCTACAACTTTTACTCAAACAATTTTTTTCTTTAACCTCAAAAATATTGGAAAAAATGCAAAAATACGATTTTTTGATTTTTTATTTTTATCTTTTACAAAAATGGTTGGATTTTAACAAAACTTGGTTAAAAACTACTTTGTTATGTTTTCTATCTATTAAAAATGTTTTTTGAGCAAAAAGTGAATTTTTGGATTTTTGACGAATTTAATTTGAAAAAATAGCCTGTTTTTCAATCAAAAAAGTTACCGAAAAAATTTTTGATTTTTGAAAAGTTTGAAAAGAAAATATTTAGATTAAAACCTATTATTTAAGATTGTGTGGAAAAACTATACTTTTGTTTTAGAAAATATTGAGAAAAATTGAAAAAAACAAAAAAAACGATTTTTAAGATCAATTTTTCCGTAAATGACAGTAATATTGGCGAGAAACAATTTTCCATAGAAACCAAACTATACTTTTCTAATGGCCTTTGACCTTTTTAATTTGAATCTAGCATTAGAATAGCTCTTGCATGAAAAGTTTTTGAGATATTGAATTTTGAACGTCCAAAACACTATTTTTGTGATGTTTTGCATGGTAATATCTCAAAAACTTGATGTGATAGAATTTTTCTGACTTCGGATTCGAGCTCAGCGCATAAAAAACCATTAGAAAAATATACCTTGATTTCTATAAAAAAAAACTTTTTGACTAGTGAATTCGAACAGGGAAGAAAAAATCGAATGCCTTGTTCGAATTCACTAAACAAAAAGTTTTTTTTTATAGAAATCAAAGTATATTTTTCTAATGGTTTTTTGTGCGCTGAGCTCGAATCCGAAGTCAGAAAAAATCTATCACACTACGTTTTCGACATATAACCATGTCAAAACATCACAAAAATAATGTTTTGGGCGTTCAAAATTCAATATCTCAAAAACTTTGCACGTTTGAACTATTCAAATGCTAGATTCAAGTTAAGAAGGTCAAAAGCCATTAGAAAAGTATAGTTTGGTTTCTATGGAAAATTATTTCTCGCCAACATTACTGCCATTTACGGAAAAATCGATCTTAAAAATCGTTTTTTTTGTTTTTTTCAATTTTTCTCAATATTTTCTAAAACAAAAGTATAGTTTTTCCACACAATCTTAAATAATAGGTTTTAATCTAAATATTTTCTTTTCAAACTTTTCAAAAATCAAAAATTTTTTCGGTAACTTTTTTGATTGAAAAACAGGCTATTTTTTCAAATTAAATTCGTCAAAAATCCAAAAATTCACTTTTTGCTCAAAAAACATTTTTAATAGATAGAAAACATAACAAAGTAGTTTTTAACCAAGTTTTGTTAAAATCCAACCATTTTTGTAAAAGATAAAAATAAAAAATCAAAAAATCGTATTTTTGCATTTTTTCCAATATTTTTGAGGTTATAGAAAAAAATTGTTTGAGTAAAAGTTGTAGACATTTATACTACCTACAACTTTTGCTTTTGTATTTTTTCGCTAGGACGTCTAGTTTTGACAGAAATTGTAAAAAAACATGATTTTTGACACCCACCCCACTTTTTCGCCCACCCACCCCCTTTCCCCCAATTTTTTTGTGGGCAATTTATTTTTCCCCTTTCATATACCATTTATCCTAAATTTTCCCACCACCCATATGCTGCTAATAATTTTTTTATTTTCAAAAATTATTGGCACTGGTCTATAGTAACCTAAGGGAGATATAATATCTCTTATATATTATAATTTTAACAACTGATGCATAGAAAAAGAAAGATGTAGTTATTTGAGATAAACTTTCAAAATTCCAAAAAGTATGTTAAAAATGAAACATAGATACTTTAAGTAGAAAATAAAATTGAATATAGTATTACAGGTTAGAAATTCTCAAAATTAATGTTTTACAATATATGTTAAAAAAGGTTTACACCAAAGCCTGACCTTAACTCTAAAGGAGAATGCCCAAAAACAAGAACCGGTGGCAACAATTCTTTCTGAATATAATTCTTCTTTAAAAACTGTTTTAATAATACAATTTGAATTGGACAATGGACAGCATTATATTTCACTATCACAAAATTTACTATCGCTTGCCTCATGCATATTACACAAAATCACTTAAATACAAAGAAATACTCTAGACAACACAGCAGTTGAGAGAGAAATTTAAAAATTCGTTTATGGTAGGAGAGAACATGTTACCAACAATGCCATTTAAAATTTGATTTAAAAATCAACTATCCTTTTTTACAATTGATAAAGTCAAATGTGCCCCACCGTCGAAAGTGTCCCACCCTCCCCTATAAGAAATGTAAATATTTATTTTTAGTAAATTTTCTTACCATTGCAAATTCAAAACAAAAAACAAATATTTTTTGCAAACAAAAAAAAAATTGCATTAAAAAAAATATTTGTATCAGCCGAAAAATATTCGCATTCAAAAATGTAGGTATTGCAACTAAAAAATAGTTGTTGCAACCAAAAATATTTTGCATTAAAAAAATTTTATTGCAAATAAGAAAAATTTGCATTGAAAATAAAATTTTTATTGGATATAAAAAAAATTAGCATATTTGCAATATTTTTTTTTATTGCAAAATGTTTTTATTTGCAAAAAAATTGTATTTTCAATACCTACAATTTTTTTTTTTTTCATTTGCAATAACTTTTTGTTCAAGGCCAAGGTCTAGCGATTTTTGTCGCGCGATTATTCGGTAGCAAAAATGTATCACAAGAATTTTAATGCGTGTGAACAAAAATGCTTCCGCTATTAAAATTTTGAAAAGTGTCCTCACAGTCATTGAAATCGTTGTGATCTATTTTGCGATGAAATAGTTGCGCGACCAAAACCGCATTTGTGTTCCTAGCCCAATGCAAAATATTTTTAGTTCAAATTTTGTTTTTTCAAATATTTTTCAGTTGCAATAATATTCTGAAATGTTTACCCTACTTTACTGACCATCTCATTTCTTTAAAGAAGATTTTTTCTTCTGAAAATTTGAATAAAACCTAATTTTCTTTTAGCTAGTGTTTCCTTGCACTTTGATACCAAAAGTTTTAAAACTTCTTCCTACTTATTTTGACCATGTCGATGTTGGTTGCATCCAATAAATAAAACTAAATCGGATTTTAAACACAAAATGCAAACTTCTCTAAAGAAAAAAAAGCTGATTTAAATGGTTTTAACGTTAAACACAGACACAGTAGCAAAAACCAAAATAAAGACATAAAAGCAAACATACACAGGCACAGACAAAAAAAAAAGATAGAAAATAAAATATTTTGAATTGTTGCCAATGCAGATGCAGAATATTCTATTTACCAATTTGTGGAATAAATTCGTTTATTTTCTAATTTTTTTTGTTGCTTCCTCTGTTGGCGCATAAAAATGTGGTAAAGCATTCATTCGAATAGTTGTCGACGTCGAGTAGTCTTCGTCGTCGCAGACTTGTCGGTCGTATCCTATTTGTAAAAGCACGAGTCGTATAGGTTGCTTTTATCAACCAAAAAAAAAGGGACTCGAAAGAAAATGTCAAAAACATATTCAAATTTAAATTTGCGGATTATTGTTTGGTGCATTATTCATTTTGAAAGAAGAAGACAACTTTTTTTTTCATCGTCAACATTTGTATATGTGAAAACGAAGAAGAAAAAATACTATTTCTTAAGAATATGTATAAACTACTCGATCTGCATGGAGAGTACGCAATATGACATCATATGATGCAAATGGACCAAAGCAGTAGTTGATCCACATTAGGGGATTCCATTGGGTGTGGAATAGATTCCTGTTTTAGTATGATGTTTCCATACATAAACAACATTTTATATTTTTCACTTAAGCTAAACAATATTTAATTTAAGAGAAGAAGATTTGCATGCAAATACAAATGCAAATTGCGAACGCAAACGCAAATGTAAATGTAGTTGTAAAAATAAATGTAAATTCAAATGCAAAAGCAAATGCAAATGCATATGCAAATGCAATTGCAAATGCAAATGCAAATGCAAATGCAAATGCAAATGCAAATGCAAATGCAAATGCAAATGCAAATGCAAATGCAAATGCAAATGCAAATGCAAATGCAAATGCAAATGCAAATGCAAATGCAAATGCAAATGTAAATGCAAACGCAAATGAAAATGCAAATGCAAATGCAAATGCAAATGCAAATGCAAATTCAAATGCAAATGCAATAGCAAACGCTAATACAAATGCATTTACAAATGCAAATGCAGTAGCGAACGCTAATACAAATGCAAATGCCAATGTAAATGCCAATGCAAGTGCAAATGCAAATGCAAATGCAAATGCAAATGCAAATGCAAATGCAAATGCAAATGCAAATGCAAATGTAAATGCAAACGCAAATGAAAATGCAAATGCAAATGCAAATGCAAATGCAAATGCAAATGCAAATGCAAATTCAAATGCAAATGCAATAGCAAACGCTAATACAAATGCATTTACAAATGCAAATGCAGTAGCGAACGCTAATACAAATGCAAATGCCAATGTAAATGCCAATGCAAGTGCAAGTGCAAATGCCAATGCAAATGCAAATGCAAATGCAAATGCAAATGCAAATGCAAATGCAAATGCAAATGCAAATGCAAATGCAAATGCAAATGCAAATGCAAATGCAAATGCAAATGCAAATGCAAATGCAAATGCAAATGCAAATGCAAATGCAAATGCAAATGCAAATGCAAATACATATGCAAATGCAAACGCAATGAAATAAAAATAAAAATACAAATGTATGTATATATGCAAATACTGGTTCTTAAAATCAACATTTTATTTTATTGTACATATTCACTTTTAATGTTTTTCTTCTTTAAAATTTTGACCTACTTTAAGATTTTTCCAAGAAGATGGAGTCACTTTGTTTACATTCCTTGCTAAGGTCAGTTCCTTAGTACAAGATTAATATCAGTATATTTGCTGGATAACTCAAAAGACAATGTTTACAATGTTCATTCATGCGAATCTCAAAAGGAAAAGGAATTATATAAAAAAAAAAATCAAAAACATATGGATGCTAAAACAATAAACAACTTAAACCATTCATTGCAGATATTTCGGTCCTAACTGTTACTCCAGCTACATTATGTAGGTCCGCTAAAATCAAATTGAAAAATAACGAACAAAACAAACACAACAACAACAAAAAAAGTATATGTGTCTATATCAAATAATTTGGAAAAGAATGTTCCTGCTAAAACTGTACAAGGCTAAATTGAAATTGCTTTCAATGCTCTCTCAACCATAAAAATATCCAATAAAAAAAAATTCATCAACTTATTTTTGCAACATAAAATAAAATAAAAAAAAAACAAACTTTTATTTCTCTTTTTTTTTTTTGCGCAAAGGTAATAGGAAAAGAAAAATAAATAAAGGAAATGAATTCTCTGACTGGAAAAATGTCAAACGCACTCAACTGAGTCTTGTTTCACTCTCTCTGAAAAAGTGCGATAAAGTATACTCTCCTGTCCTAAACCTAGGACCTATATTGTGTAGGGTATCAAAAACCTAGCACAAGGATACATGAAACATGAGTAAGTGAGTAACTAAAATTGTGTGTAATGAAATGAAAGAGTTATGGTCATAACATTTTTATATTGTTTTCTTTACTTACGGTTTTAATATTTATTATAATATAATGGCTAGAAGAAAATTGTTTCTTTACTATAGGGTCGGAACCTGTCTTCCAAAAAATTGGTTCAAGCTAATGGAAAAACCTTTGTAAGTACATATACCTTCTTTGCTTGCAGCCCACCTGATTCTTTATAGAATCAAGAAACTTGTAGGAGTTTTACAAGCTTTGGTTGATTTAAATAAACTCTGCCAAATCGGAACTTTAATAATAAATAGTTTGTAGTGAATTAATTTGGAAGGAAGAGACCTACAATTAAACTCCTAATCCGGCTAAGAAGACAATGATACTCTCGGAGGCTTTGTAAAAAAAAAAAAAAATGTTTTAAGGTGGTGGAGGCTGGGATACAAACCTAGACTTCTGGATACTTAGGCCATCGATAGACGTGTTCATAAAGTCAGATCTGCGATCGTAATATATGCTGTTCAAAAACGTGTTTCGGAAAATGAAACAGGAAATATTTTTTTGCTCAACCCCAACTAAACAAAACTCATTCCGTGGTCATTTTTTGTTTTTGTCTGACCTCTATGAACATTCAGTGATCGCTGAAAAAGTTCGGCAGAATCAATGTGTTCATTAATACAACAAGCGGGTAATCGACGACGTTTATGAAAACACCCAACATTTCAACTTAAACACGTAACAATCAAATTATACTCACACAAAAATAATTCTTAAATCGTGATTTAAAAATTGATCGGTTTTGTGTATAGTAAAGTTAAAAATAAATTCAATTTAATTTCAGATAACGTAAAATGACATACAAAAACTCCAACTATTCAAGCCAAACATTGCCAAGTGTTTCTTTTAAGTTTTTCACCTCTGCAAAAAGAAATACAAAAAATATCCCATTTTATTCAATTTTTTTTTCTATAAAATCTCTACAAAGTTCAGAAATCATTAAATACCATGCCAAAAGCTATTACAAGTAATCAAATCCATCTTATTGAAAGTTACGATAATACAAATCCCCCAGAAACCTCCACTTGGGGGGTGCTGCCATTAGTTTAATTTAAATCCTTTTACTTTCCGATTTCGCTTTAACTGTCATTATCCTTCTTCACTCGATTTGAGGAAGACTAATGTTTATGATTCTCGGAAGAAGAAGAAGAAGAGAACAAAAACGTTAATTTTGTTTCTTTTCTTAAACCCAGCCATTCATATAATAGACATCATCGATTCACCTTGTATACAGATTCTATACTCGTCGATTTTTTTTTTCTTTTTTATTCTACACACACAAAATTGCCTAGTGAGCATTTATTTTTGACAAAAAAGCAAATCCTTTGTACAGAATGTTAAAAAGAAACGCCTTCCTTCAACTGACTATCATTCTTTTCACACACAAAAAAAAAAAAAAAAAACATAAGAAAAAAACTTTGTGTTAATGATGGTGCTATTGACCTATATAATATTTCCAATAGAAGCACTTACTCTTTTTTTTGCCCTTATGCTTTCAGATTTTTCCATGATTTGATTAATGATATACCATAGCAAGTATAGTGAGCGTATTGAAAAAAAAAAAAAAATACTCTCTCAACAAAAAATTCTTTTACTTCGCATAGACGAATTGCTTTTATGCAAATTTTTGACATTCTTATTATAGATGAAGTTGTTTGAATGGAAAAGACATTTATAATTTATTGTTTAAAAATTATAAGTTTTTAGGATTTTCCAAATAAGTCTAGTTTAAAAAGTTATTAGTTCAAAAAAAAAAAAAAAAAACTAAAAATATTTGAAAAAAAGTGGTTGTCTGTAAAGTCGGTTTACGAACGATGATTACGTGATAACGTCATGAGAAAATATGTCGTGTGCTTTTGTTAAAAAAAATGATCTAAAAATTATTTATTTGTCAACTTTCTTGTAAAAAAATTATAAGATAATAAATCTTACAGTGAAGTACTTAAGCTAAAGATAAAGACCTTACATATTTACATATATCTGTATGTTTTGTAGAAAAACGGAATAACTTTTTGAATCCTATCATAATTTACAAGAAAAAGCTAAAACAAATATTTACCTTTTTTTTTCTTTTTTCATTATATCAATTTTCTTATATAAAAAGCTTACAAGAAATTTTTAAAAACATTACTGTTAAAAAAAGAGCCAAGTTATCCTATGTTGAAATTATGCTGGCACAAAAAGTACTGAGATGTAAAAGTGTACCAAGTTCTAAAGTTTGGGTTCAAATTCGTATCAATAAAATTTTGATTGTTCTCTTGACAATTTTTTTAACCATCGATTTTTAAAGTTATTTCAAAAATTGCCAAGTAAACAATCAAAATTTTATTGATACGAATTTGAACCCAAACTTTAGAACTTGGTACACTTTTACATCTCAGTACTTTTTGTGACAGCATAATTTCAACATAGGATAACTTGGCTCTTTTTTTAACAGTAATGTTTTTGTTGTGATTTCACTACTTTTTGCAAGGTATGGCTGTAGAATATAAAATCTCTTCATTTGATGAAAATTCAGTGAAAATGGGTGGTTGCCACGCCCCCTGCCTGAAATTCTCAAACTTTAAATTTTTTCCTTTGTGTAAACTACCAGCTCCACCATTCTACCAAATTTCAAGATTCTACGACATACAGAAGTGCTCTATAATATTTGATGAAAATTCAGCGGGAATGGGCGGTTGCCACGCCCCCTGGCTGAAATTCTCAAGTTTTAAATTTTTTCCTTTGTATAAACTACCAGCTCTACTATTCTATCAAATTTCAAGATTCTACGATAGTCAGAAGTGCTCTATAATATATGATGAAAATTCAGCGGAAATGGGCGGATGCCACGCCCCCTGAATTGAAAATCTCAAATTTGTAAAATTTCAAGTTTCTACGATATCGGGAAGTTCTCCATAATTTTGATGATCTGTCAGTGAGTCAGTGAGTCAGTTACGGTTTTTGCGATTTTCGAAGCCCTATATCTCAGAAACTACTTATCGTAGGAGGCTGAAATTTTGTGAGGTGTTTGGTTTTGACGAGTTCAACAAATGTAGTGAGTTTGAAATTTCTAGCATCTTTGGTGTGGAAGTTAGAGGGGGGTCAAAAATGGCCTGAGTTGTTTCCTGTAAATAAGGGTGTAGTGCCAAAGTTGCTAGAGAACTTGGCTGGGCACTACCGTGCCCCTTGATAAAAATAAAAAACGGTTAAAACGGTCAAAACACTTATTTTTCCCGTTATTCGGTCAAAAATCATTTTTTGCACATGCATGCGCAATGCGCACTACATGTTGTATAAGTTTGAAATTTTTTGAACGCTACGAAAAATTTAAAAAAGTAAAACCAACTAAAAAAAAAACCCAAAAAAAGTTGTTGTTTTTCAAAAATTAATATTTCGAAACGCAGAGACTTGAAAACAATGCGTATCAGACCATTTTTCTTTTTTATTATCTTTCGAATGACGTTTTTCAAATTGTCAAAAAAAAAACCCTACCTATAATCACTACTTTGTCAAAGGTCTTAATTATAAAAAAAAAACCCATTTATAACATGGTTTTAAAATTTTTAAGAATTTTTTTAATATCATTGTCAGCTTTAAAATAAATTAATCTATTGATTAAAAAAAAATCAACTTTCTACAACGTCGCGTTCAGAAAATAGCCACTTTTTTTCAATTTTCTTTTACCCCTATGAAATGATGGAGTTTTTAAAAATCCTTCATATGTTTTAAATTTTAGGTTATTGTCTTTCAAATAAGCCAAGGAAGGTTTTTGTATCTCTAATAGTTTATTTTTAACTTTGAATTGAAATTTTTGTCGCACTGCTAAAAATTTCAAGTGGAACGGAAGAAAATGGCGTAACTTTTTCGCGGATGCTGGCATGGTTCATCGATTTATAAGACATTATCACGTGAATAAAAATTTCAAAATCCATGAAAAGCAGGAAAAAAATTGAATATTCCAAAAGATTCAAATTAATTTTTTTTTTATATGTGGCATATTGAAGTTTTAAAAATTCCGTACACATGTGAAAACTAACAAAATTCACAACCTTAAAATTATTTTATTTCAAATAAAGTTTAATCAATGAATTTATTCATACTGAATTTGAAAATTTGAATTTGAGTCCAGGACACGTGTCAGTGTATAAATAAACTTCTCTGTCATGAATTTGATTATAATTTTCCCATGAAATTCAAATTCTATACACGAGTATTAGGTGCATATAATGCTGTTTATATTACAATAAAAAAAAAACTAATCCAATATAACTCCGTGTCTCTTTGTTTTGATTTTAGTGGGAAATATAATTTTTAACCTTAAAAATTTATAAGCCAATTTTGTTATAGTTATTAAGCTCGTGTAAACAAAAAGTCCAACAATATGAATATTTGAAATTCAAACTACATTTAAAAAAAAGTAAAATTGTTATTTCATTAAAAGTTTTTTTCAATTTAAGGTTAGTTCGAAAAATCAAGCATCATACGATTAAAAGAGGAGCCAGATTCTCATATAAAAAAAAAAAAACATGTGCATTAGGTATGAATTGTTGAAGTAATTAATTTATTTATGCGTTGTTGAATATTTTCGGAATTTAGTTATTGTATACACATTTATTTAATCAATTTTATGATTCAGTGTTTAGTAGATAGATATTATATGGATTTACAAAGGCTATTAATTATTTTTTTTTCTGAACTGGCATATTTGGAAAGGGAAAAATCATAGAGGACGATCAGTCAAAATTGATGGGATTCTGAAAAATTTGGAATCAGATTATGTAAATCAATTGACATATAGAGAACAGAGCAAACATATGCGAAATTTAATGTAACAGAGAATGCTTTATTACAGAAGCACTCAGTTTATGAGAAAATAAAAAAAAAAAGCCAAAAAAAGGGAAAGTGCAACCAGTATTTGTTTTCGTCTTCACATAAAAATAAGAAGATTTTTACCTTAAATAAAATGGATTATTTTTCATTAGCACATTGAAGTAAATTAGAGGGTTTGTCCACTTAATTTGAGACGGATATCTTCTTGGCAAAAAATCATGCAGAAATTCATTTAATTTAATACAGAATTCACTTGTTTTTATAGCTGTTTTTTTTTCTCCGTGAATTCAATCTTAAAATTAATAGCAATTTTTTATTAAAGTGAACACGAATAAAATTGTATATTTTACCAATGCCGTATGGCAGTGCTTTTTAGCAGAAGCATACATTGAACTGCGTGACGGGGTCCCGCTGGGGCAAGATAAATCAAGGGGCACGGTAGTGCCCAGCCAAGTTCTCTAGCAACTTTGGCACTACACCCTTATTTACAGGAAACAACTCAGGCCATTTTCGACCCCCCTCTAACTTCCACACCAAAGATGCTAGAAATTTCAAACTCGCATTTATTGAGCTTGTCAAAACCAAACTCCTCACAAAATTTCAGCCTTTTACGATGAGTAGTTTCTGAGATATAGGGCTTCAAAAATCGCAAAAACCGTAACTGACTGACTGACTGACTCACTCACTCACTCACTCACTGACAGATCATCAAAATTATGGAGAACTTCCCGTTAACGTAGAAACTTGAAATTTTACACGGTGATAGGACTTGTGGTGTATACAAAGGAAAAAAATCGAAAATTTGAGATTTTCAATTCAGGGGGCGTGGCATCCGCCCATTTCCGCTGAATTATCATCAAATATTATAGAGCACTTCTGATTATCGTATAGAATCTTGAAATTTGGTAGAATGGTAGAAATGGTAGTTTATACAAAGGAAAAAATTTAAAATTTGAGAATTTCAGCCAGGGGGCGTGGCATCCATTAAACATTTTCATTAAATATAATAGAGCACTTCTGATTATCGTAGAATCTTGAAATTTGGTAGAATGGTAGAGATGGTAGTTTATACAAAGGAAAAAATTTAAAGTTTGAGAATTTCAGCCAGGGGGCGTGGCAACAGCCCATTTTGACTGAATTTTCATCAAATATAGAGATTTTCAATTCTACAGCCATACCTTGCAAAAAGTAGTGAAATCACAACAAAAACATTACTGTTAAAAAAGGAGCCAAGTTCTCCTATGTTGAAATTATGCTGGCACAAAAAGTACTGAGATGTAAAAGTGTACCAAGTTCTAAATTTGGGTTCAAATTCGTATCAATAAAATTTTGTTTGTTTACTTGGCAATTTTTGAAATAACTTTAAAAATCGGTAATTACAAGAAAAATTGCCAAGAGAACAATCAAAATTTTATTGATACGAATTTGAACCTAAACTTTAGAACTTGGTACACTTTATATTTGGGCACATTTTCCACATCAAATAGTTACCAAATGACAAAAAAGTTATTCGGAAGGAAAAATTTTCATTTTCTTGGTACATTAAAAGCCACTTAAGTGCTTACCCACTTACCTCCCGATTAGACGGGAGAAAAAAAAAATATTAAAAATCATAAAATGCACGTACAACCATGTGCTATAACTTTTCTTAAAGTTAGTTATTTATTTTATTTTTTGAGTCAAGTTGTTTCATTAAACAGTTTTTGAGAAATTAAGTTTTAAAGATGAAATGTAGAAAAAAAATGTTTTCGTTTTCAATTGATTTTGTATAATATTTTGCAATATTATGGACATATTTGTACCATTTTTTAATGACCTCGTAGTTTTTAGTCAAATACTAAAGACTTCATTCTAATAAAAAATATTAAAGTTCCTAAGAGTAAAAAATAACTGAAACATAGGCACTTTTTTCCTGGGAAACCCAGTTTTGTTGTTTTTATTTGCAATAAAAATTTTTTATATCTCAAGAATATTGTTTTCAAATTGTACGTCTATTGGAACCAAATTCATCAAGTTATGAGCATTTTAATACGTTTTAGTCCAGGGTTCAAAACTTTAAATCGTTCTCCCCACAACTAATGTTTTCAAGCCGGTGCCCCTCATAACTTCAAAACTACTGCACCGATTCTTTTGAAATTTGGAAGACTATTTCTTTACATATTTTTAAAGGTATCCCTGGAGAAATTTTCTCAATAACATAATATTTATAAAAGTCTATAAGTAGGGGTCGCTTTTTTTTCAAGGGGTCTTTATTTTCAGGGGTGCAAACTTGGGCAAACTCTTCAAATGCAAGATTGTTCTACATATCCAGCAGTTCAATATATAGGTTATGCAATGTTGTGGCGCTATTTTAAAAGCACTAATGTAAGAAAAAAATAACGAAAAAAGTGCAAATTTTTGAAGTGTGTATTTCAACCCCTCCTCCGTATGAAAAAATAGAGTTGCATACACTTAAATTTTTGATTGTTCTCTTGACAATTTTTCTTTTAATTTCCGATTTTTAAAGTTATTTCAAAAATTGCCAAGTAAACAATCAAAATTTTATTGATACGAATTTGAACCCAAACTTTAGAACTTGGTACACTTTTACATCTCAGTACTTTTTGTGCCAGCATAATTTCAACATAGGAGAACTTGGCTCTTTTTTTAACAGTAATGTTTTTGTTGTGATTTCACTACTTTTTGCAAGGTAAGGCTGTAGAATTGAAAATCTCTATATTTGATGAAAATTCAGTGAAAATGGGCGGTTGCCACGCCCCCTTGCTGAAATTCTCAAATTTAAAATTTTTTCCTTTGTATAAACTACCAACTCTACTATTCTACCAAATTTCAAGATTCTAAGATAATCAGAAGTGCTCTATAATATTTGATGAAAATTCAGCGGAAATAGGCGGTTGCCACGCCCCCTGACTGAAATTCTCAAATTTAAAATTTTTTCCTTTGTATAAACTACCAACTCTACCATTCTACCAAATTTCAAGATTCTAAGATAATCAGAAGTGCTCTATAATATTTGATGAAAATTTAGCGGAAATGGGCGGTTGCCACGCCCCCTGACTGAAATTCTCAAATTTAAAATTTTTTCCTTTGTATAAACAACCAACTCTACCATTCTACCAAATTTCAAGATTCTAAGATAATCAGAAGTGCTCTATAATATTTGATGAAAATTCAGCGGAAATGGGCGGATGCCACGCCCCCTGAATTGAAAATCTCAAATTTTCGATTTTTTCCTTTGTATACACCACAAGTCCTATCACCGTGTAAAATTTCAAGTTTCTACGATAACGGGAAGTTCTCCATAATTTTGATGATCTGTCAGTGAGTGAATCAGTCAGTCAGTCAGTCAGTCAGTCAGTCAGTCAGTCAGTTACGGTTTTTGAGATTTTCGAAGCCCTATATCTCAGAAACTACTCATCGTAGCAAGCTGAAATTTTGTGAGGAGTTTTGTTTTGACTAGCTTAACAAATGAAGCGAGTTTGAAATTTCTAGTATCTTTGGTGTGGAAGTTAGAGGGGGGTCGAAAATGGCCTGAGTTGTTTCCTGTAAATAAGGGTGTAGTGCCAAAGTTGCTAGAGAACTTGGCTGGGCACTACCGTGCCCCTTGATTTAGTTTAACGTTCATACTTCTTAATCAAATTTGATTAACCTGTTTGTCTTTACATTTCTGTTCGCAAATTGAAATCCCGACCCATAGATAATGTGATTACCAAAATTGGGGTCTCATCTTCATATTTATGTACACCAATTTTTTTTTAAATGAAACTATTTTAAGAACTTAAGCAAACAAAAAATAACCATTTCTTTTCTGATGTTATCCGAATATGAATTCAATATTAGATCCGTTTCTTTTCAAAACACTTAGTTTCTTTTTACTTATGCTTATTAAGGGCGATGTATTAGTTTCTTTTACGAAATTATTTGCATTTAAAGGCATAATGCATGAATGTAAAAATAAAATAAAAAAAAAAACGAATTTTTTGACATTAGAAAAAAGAGGAAAATGGCATTAATAAAGAAGTAAAAAAAAACAACATCAAGACTGATTTAATTAGATTTAGATTAGAAAATTGATTTTATTACAATCATAAGTATATATTTGAATTCGGTTAACAAATCTTTAAAGACATGGTAAAAGCCGTCTGCCAGAATGACAAATTTATGATTTTAATAATAAAAAATTATTAAATAGCCCAACTAACAATTTTACTTCCACGAGGTTAAGATTTTTAATTTCTTGCAGCTATTATCTCTACAGGGCTTGTATTTAGTTTGTGAATCGAAAATTCAAACTTTCGAGGCTTAACTTTCGTTAACCGCTTCCTAGAAACCTAGTGCAAGTGGAATCTTAAAATTTCTACAAGCATTAATGTAAACATTTCGTTGAAATTTCAATACGGCCACATGAAATTCCATTGTAGAAGCACAAGAAACAAAAGCCAATAACTGACTTCTTTTAAATGGCTTTGCAAAAGAAATTGTATTTAGGCTATTGATTATGTCGAAAAAAACAGGGTAATAAGGAAGTAAGACGTTCACCGGTTTTTATTGCAGGAATCGTTCAATGATTTATAAAAGAAGATAAAACCGCGGAGTGCTATTAAATGAGAGGGTGGAAACTGAAGATAGGGGTGCAAAAGCCCCCTTTTTGGTTTTTTCAATATACCTCGTAAACCAAGCAAAATTTTGATATATTGCACATAAAACTTTTTGTAGAGAATTAAATTTCCTATTGGAATAATGTTTTTTTAAAAATTGAAAAAAAAAATTTTCATACCAAAATAGTCGAAACAATCATAAAAAAAATATCAAAAAAATCGATTTTTTGAGTTTTTTTGCTTTTTTACTTGTACATTTTTTTTGGGTTGAAATAGACATAAACGTTGCTCCAAACAAAAAAAGAAGATTAAATTTCCTTCAAAATGCTGTACTCACTAAATTTTTTCATTGAAAATTGACCGAAGTATGGCCATTTTAATCTATCTTTTTTTTCGCATTTTTAGTTTTACTCAGTAAAACAGAAACATTTGAGGGGAAAGTATGATTACCTAAGCACCAAGAACTGATAATAAGATTTTGTAGAGGGGTTAAATACAATCATTGTTTACTATAGGAGGGAGGGTCAATGTCCCCCCGTTTTGGAGGGAGGGGCAATTTTCTAAACAAAATACTTAAAATTAAAAAAAATTTATTAAAAAACAACGGCAACACTTACAGTTTTGATTGATACTTTTTTCAAAAGCTAGAATTATAAACTTAATATTAATTTTAAAATGAAGTTATTTTAATCAATTATTTTTGAAATAAACGAGTGATTCCGATAAAGAAAGTATTTTGTCTATTTTTCAATTTTCTTAAAAAGTAGAAGGCATAGGAACATTATGATTTTCATGATTTGATAAGAAATCAATTAAGGCAGTTTACTTTGTCGATCAATTTCTTATTGAGGTCCACAGTCTTTGTGAAAATTGTACTCAATGTATTTTTAAACTTTTTGACGTTTGACTTTGAAATCGGGAATAAGAAATATTTGACCATTTTTGGTTTTTTTATTCATTGTTATAAAGAAATAAATAAAAAAGTGAATCTTTTCATATCGGTAATTGGTTTAAAATAGTGATATTAAAAATGGTTTACTGACCAATTTGGAGTTCATATTCAAGTAAGTAGAGAAGAAAGGAAAACAAGATTTTAATCTTCTCCACTTATTTAATTATAAAATATTGATAGACATTTTAGATTTTTACCTAAGTTCAAAACAAAGTTAATTCTCTTATTTTTAAGAAAAAGCCCAAAAAAATTGAAAATTTTTTTTCTGCTTCGGAAAAATGCAAGTTGACGGCATCCGGGTGAAACCTCTAAAGTCTAAAAAAACCGAATTTTTTTCTGCTCCAGAAAAATTGTTCTTGAGTAAAAAGTTATTCTCTTTCATCTTCTCAATAATGATAAGATTTGACAATCAGAATATAATATTATTAAGTCTTAAATAAAATTATAAATAAAAAAAAATCATAAAATACCTAACCAAAAATAATAACTTTGAAAAAAAAAACACAAATGGAAGCCCTTAGAAAGTTCTGGTTTCAACTACTCCAAATTTGAAACTCTTTTATTATACACCTGAGTAGCTCGATGGGTAAGGTACCGGACTTTCAACCAGGATGTACGAGGTTCAAATCCAGCAAAATTCGTCAAGTAAGTAGAAGTTTTTTTCTTAATATAATTGTGTTTGGAAATTTAATTTCAGAAGCAAAACTTGTCTGGATGAAAAACAAAGAAGAAAATGAAAAAATAAAATGTAATAGGTAAGATACACAAAAAAAAAATGAAAAAAAAATATTTTTTTTTCTTTATTCTATTTGGAATATACCTCGTTTAGACTTTCACAAGCCTTCGACGAGTCTGCTCCGAGCTTCTAAATAAAATTAAAAGCCTGTAGCAGTAATACAGATTTTCAAATCTTGAATGTTGCTTGTTTCTATAAGGCATTAAACACATGTTTTGAGTCTCTCCAATCAACTTGCATATGACTCTTCTAAAGCCTATCAAGCTTCTCGGGTGGGCCAAAAGGGCTTCTCTATGGTCGTATACAAGCAATATTTCTAAAATCGAAACAGCTTCGTTAGACCCTTGTGGAAGTAAAATTGTTAGTTGGGAGGTGCACTTGGTTTGCAATACATTTTTTACTTGCTCAATAGGGCAAGTATTGGTTTCGTGTCGAAAAAAAAATTTGAGGTTTTAATCAAAACCAACATTACGATGATGGAGAATTCCAAAAAAGTGGGTCTCGCAATTCCGTCCGTGCGTCTGTGCGTCTGTGCGTCTGTACGTCCATCTGTACACATTTCCACAGCCTAAACGGGTGGACGGATTTTCTTCAAATTTGGTACAGATGATTTTTATGGAATTCTGAAAGTTGGTTTTTTTTGTTTTTTTTGTATCTCTCTTAGAAAGTGTACCTCCCATACAAATTTCTCAATTCAAACCAAATAACTCAAAAACGGCTCTAACGATTTTGATTAAAATTTTTGTGTTTAGTATTTACCATAAGAGCCAACTTTTGAAATAAAAAAAATATTTTTTGTACCGTTATTAACGGTACCTGCCATAGAACGGTTTTTTTGGTTTTTGAATATCTCGTACAAGATTAACCCGATTTCAACGAAAATTTTTATACAAAAGCGTTTAAGTAAAAGTAATATTAAAATTTTAGAAAATTTTCAAAAAAATAATTTTTGGATTTTTAAAAAATGTTTCAAAATTTTTTTTTGAAAAATCAATTTTTTGAAAACGAGTTAGTGAAAAATTTTGAAATTTCGTTTTTATGCGTAAATCAATTATTTCTTAAAAATGGCATACCAACTTTTTTTTTGAAAAATGTTAGAAATTTTTTATATATAAAAAATTATTTTTTTAAAAAACGGCTCTAACGTTTTTCGAAATTTTTTTTCTAAAAATACCTTTTTATACAAGTAATAAAATGGCATACTTGGTTTTTTGAAAAACATCATTTAAAACGGTGTTTAATTAATTATAAAAACAGATTTTATTTTTTTACACTTCTTATGAAATTTCTTGAAAATATCAAATAATAAAATTTTCCTAATTTTCTGGAATAAAAAGCTTTAACATAAGAGTTACTTTAGTATAAGAGCAAGTACGTGCGACCCCAGTCGTGCATTTTATTTGATTTGGTTACAAATTTAATTAAAACGCTTCTCTTAAGATTTGGTTTCGATATCTTAATGCGGATTTCACAAAGTTGTAAGGAGCCGACCAATCACGTCCGTTCAGTATATTAAAAACTGGATTGGGTTCGATATCCCGCTTTTTATATTCCCGTTTTTCATAATCCCGCTTTTTAAAATCCAGGTTTTTTTAATCCCGTTTCTTATAATCCCGATTTTTATAATCCCGTTTTTTAATATCCCGATTTTGCAATCAAAACTAGTTGTTTTATTTTAAAAAATCGAGAGCAAGTATATACAACACTGGTATTGATTTTGAAACCAGATAGGTATAACCTTTAAGAGCTCTTCACATTCATTCTTCACTTAATCGGTTGTAGCCAGTGAATAGTTTACACTCCATTTCCATTTAGGTAATTGCTTCCATTTGTGAAGTGTTTTTGAGTGCTTCTGGATGTCCACTGTCCAGAGCCCTTCCATAACCATCAGCAGCACTTCTATATTTTCAACCAAAACCATCATACCAGAGTAGGTCGAAGGCTTGAAAGAATTTTCTTGTTTGGGTTCTTCGTTTTTTTTTTTTTTTTTAGGATGCGATGCGTGGTGGTTGGGTTGATTAGTTTTCTTTTGTATACTTTTTCCTCAAGTGGAGATAATAAAAAAAAAAAGAAAGAAATGGAAGAAATTTTGTATTCTTCTTATCTGAAACATCGGCATCAGATCAACTTAGAAAAACGGACTTGAGATGATTTCAACAAAAAAACAACTTTGAAAAATAGAAAGTAGAAATTAAAGCAAAACTTAAATAAGAATGAGAGAGTCTCAAGAACATTTCGTTTTAAATAAAAAAACACTAAAAGAACAAAAGTGAAGATTCTATTTGAAATGACATGACGATGACGACCAAATAGGAGAATTCATTAAAAAGTTCCTCCCTCAAGGGAATCTATTTCAAATAAATAATTTAAATTTTCGTATCCTTTTTTCTATAAAATACCCGAAGATATAGTTGGAAGGCAATAATGATTAGTTGTTTTTGTTTGCAATGCAGTTTTCGTATCTATTTCTTAGAATCTTTGTCTTTTTTTTTTCTTTTTGTTTTTCAATGCCACTGCCATGCCTTGACTGGGGTTGTGCCTTAAGACTTCTAAGTGGGAAGGTATATGTACAAAACATAAATACAAATTCATATTCCAGCTCTTTATTCAGAAAGTTCAAACTTTTCCAATTACTTTTATTATTCACGTTTTCTGTTATCACTCTCCCCGTGTCGACTGTGTTTCTGGGAAAAACAAGTTCAGTACAATTCCTTTATTTTCTTCCTCTCCAACGCCACTTTCTTTTGTTTTTGTTGTTGTTGTTTTTCTTTCGTCCTGAATGCCTGATTCCTTCTTCATCACGCCATAATTTTATTATTTTTTTTTTTTTACTTTGCTCATTCATATCGTTGCTGGTAAAGTTTTATTTGAACCATCTTATAGTTGCTCCCATAGTGGTGGAGGTATATGTTCGAGTACGTGTCATATCGGATGGAAAAGTTCTTGAGAGAATTATCACCGTATTTTCGTCCTTGTGTATAAGTTGAGAAAAATAGAACACAAATCATGGACTAGTTGTCGGACACATGAAACATGACCAACCAACTAGTCTATTCGTGGGGAGTTATTAATTTAATCCGGAATTGTTGTCCTTTTTGGAGCGTGTCTTGGTTTCAAAATTATTATTATCGACCTCTCAAAACACTTAATTATTGATATTACAATATTTTTGTTTTGGATTTATATTTTGTTCATATTTTGATAGTGAATCCTCATTTTGTAGTCTTAATTATGCTAATGATAAACACGACAAATCTGGTGTCCCACATGTTGTCGCATATGATACAAATTTTTTGAGCTTGGATTGAAGACGGTAAAGGTTAAATGTGTAACATTTGTGCACCTGGATTGTGGGTATATTGTAAATATTTGCTAAGGCTGATATGAAACATCAAACTATGTATGTAAAAATTGCAAATTAATTTTTTTCGGATTTTCGCGAAAAAATCAAGGTTAACCCCTTGCCTAAAAAAATACAATCAGCTACATCAATGACTTTCAACATTAATTGCGGCGGCCTGTTGGACTTCCCGAATCACTTTTTGAACATTTGCACAATTTAAACCATAACAAATTTTTCCCGACGATCAATTGGAATCAACTAGTGTCTTTTGAGGTTGTTGAAGTAATAAATGTAGCTGATGTAGTTGATGTAGTAAGCTCTGAAATAGGGCCCTCTGGTTGCGGACTTATTTGCAATCGATTTTTATTTCTTACCGAATGAAGCCGATATTTTCAGACCAAAGTCTCGAAACAAGTTTTGGTTTACAGATACGAGTTCACAATGAACAGATCTATTTTTCAATGTAAGAAATTACAAATTTATTTGTTTTGGATTTTCGAGAAAAAATCAAGGTTAACCCCTTACCTTAACAAAACTTCATTTTTAAAAATTTCTTCCAAATCCATCGAGTGAGACATTAAAAGAAAGGTCTTTTTAAGCTCTATTCATAGCCGAAAACCAAAAGTTTCTTCGAGGTCTGGTTGCTGAATTATTTGCAATCGTAATAATGTAAGAAATTACAAATTTATTTTTTTTCGGATTTTCGAGAAAAAAATCAAGGTTAACCCCTTGACTAAAAAAATACATATTCAAAAATTTCTTCAAAATCCATCAAGTGAGACATCGAAAGAAAGGTCCCTTTAAGCTCTATTCATAGCTGAAAACCAAAAGTTTCTTCGAGGTCTGGTTGCTGAATTATTTATAAACGATTTTTTTTTACAATCAGAAGCCGATATTTTCAGATCAAAGTATCGAAACCAGTTTTGGTTTACAGATACGAGTTAAGAATGAACAGGCCTATCGTTCAATTTAAAAAAATACAAATTTATTTTTTTCGGATTTTCGAGAAAAAAATCAAGGTTAACCCCTTGCCTTAAAAAAAATACATTTTCAAAAATTTCTTCCAAATCCATCGAGTGAGACATTAAAAGAAAGGTCTCTTTAAGCTCTATTCATAGCTGAAAACCAAAAGTTTCTTCGAGATCTGTTTGCTGAATTACTTCCAAACGATTTTTTTTTACAATTAGAAGCTGATATTTTCAGATCAAAGTATCGAAACCAGTTTTGGTTTACAGATACGAGTTCACAATGAACAGATCTATTTTTCAATGTAAGAAATTACAAATCTATTTTTTCGGATTTTCGAGAAAAAAATCAAGGTTAACCCCTTGCCTTAAAAAAAATACATTTTCAAAAATTTCTTCCAAATCCATCGAGTGAGACATTAAAAGAAAGGTCTCTTTAAGCTCTATTCATAGCTGAAAACCAAAAGTTTCTTCGATATCTGTTTGCTGAATTACTTCCAAACGATTTTTTTTACAATTAGAAGCTGATATTTTCAGATCAAAGTATCGAAACCAGTTTTGGTTTACAGATACGAGTTCACAATGAACAGATCTATTTTTCAATGTAAGAAATTACAAATCTATTTTTTCGGATTTTCGAGAAAAAAATCAAGGTTAACCCCTTACCTTTACAAAACTACATTTTTAAAAATTTCTTCCAAATCCATCGAGTGAGACATTAAAAGAAAGGTCTTTTTAAGCTTTATTCATAGCCGAAAACCAAAAGTTTCTTCGAGGTCTGGTTGCTGAATTATTTCCAAATGATTTTTTTTACAATCAGAAGCCGATATTTTCAGATCAAAGTATCGAAACCAGTTTTGGTTTACAGATACGAGTTAAGAATGAACAGGCCTATCGTTCAATTTAAAAAAATACAAAATTATATTTTATCGGATTTTCGAGAAAAAAATCAAGGTTAACCCCTTGCCTAAAAAAATACATTTTTAAAAATTTCTTCCAAATTCATCGAGTGAGACATCAAAAGAAAGGTCTCTTTAAGCTCTATTCATAGCCTAAAACCAAAAGTTTTTTCGAGGTCTGGTTGCTGAATTATTTGCAATCGTAATAAAGTAAGAAATTACAAATATATTTTTTTCGGATTTTCGAGAAAAAATCAAGGTTAAGCCCTTACCAAAAGAAAATATATTTTCAAAAATTTTCTCCAAACCCATCGAGTGAGACATCAAAAGAAAGGTCTCTTTAAGCTCTATTCATAGCTAAAAACCAAAAGTTTCTTCGAGATCTGTTTGCTGAATGACTTCCAAACGATTTCTTTTACAATCAGAAGCCGATATCTTCAGATACAAGTATCGAAACCAGTTTTGGTTTACAGATACGAGTTCACAATGAACAGATCTATTTTTCAATGTAAGAAATTAGAAATTTATTTTTTCGGATCTTCGAAAAAAAAATCAAAAAAAAAATTCATTTTCAAAAATTTCTTCAAAATCCATTGAGTGAGACATCAAAAGAAAGGTCATTTTAAGCTCTATTCATAGCCGAAAACCAAAAGTTTCTTCGAGGTCTGGTTGCTGAGTTTTATTTGCAATCGTAATAATGTAAGAAATTACAAATTTATTTTTTTCGAATTTTCGAGAAAAAATCAAGGTTAACCCCTTACCTTAACAAAAATAAATTTTCAAAAATTTCTTCCAAATTCATCAAATGAGACTTTAAAAGAAAGGTCTTTTTAAGCTCTATTCATAGCTGAAAACCAAAAGTTTCTTCGAGGTCTGGTTGCTGAGTTTTATTTGCAATCGTAATGATGTAAGAAATCACAAATTAATTTTTTTTCGGATTTTCGAGAAAAAAATCAAGGTTAACCCCTTGCGTAAAAAAAATACATTTTCAAAAATTTTCTCCAAATCCATCGAGTGAGACATTAAAAGAAAGGTCTCTTTAAGCTCTATTCATAGCCGAAACCCAAAAGTTTCTTCGAGGTCTGGTTGCTGAATTATTTGCAATCGTAATGATGTAAGAAATCACAAATTAATTTTTTTTCGGATTTTCGAGAAAAAAATCAAGGTTAACCCCTTGACTAAAAAAAATACATTTTCAAAAATTTCTTCAAAATCCATCGAGTGAGACATTAAAAGAAAGGTCTCTTTAAGCTCTATTCATAGCCGAAAACCAAAAGTTTCTTCGAGGTCTGGTTGCTGAATTATTTGCAATCGTAATAATGTAAGAAATTACAAATTTATTTTTTTCGAATTTTCGAGAAAAAATCAAGGTTAACCCCTTGCCTTAAAAAAAATACATTTTCAAAAATTTCTTCAAAATCCATCGAGTGAGACATCAAAAGAAAGGTCTTTTTAAGCTCTATTCATAGCTGAAAACCAAAAGTTTCTTCGAGGTCTGGTTGCTGAGTTTTATTTGCAATCGTAATAATGTAAGATATTACAAATTTATTTTATTCGGATTTTCGAGAAAAAATCAATGTTAACCCCTTGCGTAAAAAAAATACATTTTCAAAAATTTTCTCCAAATCCATCGAGTGAGACATTAAAAGAAAGGTCTCTTTAAGCTCTATTCATAGCCGAAACCCAAAAGTTTCTTCGAGGTCTGGTTGCTGAATTATTTGCAATCGTAATGATGTAAGAAATCACAAATTAATTTTTTTTCGGATTTTCGAGAAAAAAATCAAGGTTAACCCCTTGACTAAAAAAAATACATTTTCAAAAATTTCTTCAAAATCCATCGAGTGAGACATTAAAAGAAAGGTCTCTTTAAGCTCTATTCATAGCCGAAAACCAAAAGTTTCTTCGAGGTCTGGTTGCTGAATTATTTGCAATCGTAATAATGTAAGAAATTACAAATTTATTTTTTTCGAATTTTCGAGAAAAAATCAAGGTTAACCCCTTGCCTTAAAAAAAATACATTTTCAAAAATTTCTTCAAAATCCATCGAGTGAGACATCAAAAGAAAGGTCTTTTTAAGCTCTATTCATAGCTGAAAACCAAAAGTTTCTTCGAGGTCTGGTTGCTGAGTTTTATTTGCAATCGTAATGATGTAAGAAATCACAAATTAATTTTTTTTCGGATTTTCGAGAAAAAAATCAAGGTTAACCCCTTGCCTAGAAAAAAATACATTTTCAAAAATTTCCTCCAAATCCATCGAGTGAGACATTAAAAGAAAGGTATCTTTAAGCTCTATTCATAGCCGAAAACCAAAAGTTTCTTCAAGGTCTGGTTGCTGAATTATTTGCAATCGTAATAATGTAAGATATTACAAATTTATTTTATTCGGATTTTCGAGAAAAAATCAATGTTAACCCCTTGCGTAAAAAAAATACATTTTCAAAAATTTTCTCCAAATCCATCGAGTGAGACATTAAAAGAAAGGTCTCTTTAAGCTCTATTCATAGCCGAAACCCAAAAGTTTCTTCGAGGTCTGGTTGCTGAATTATTTGCAATCGTAATAATGTAAGAAATTACAAATTTATTTTTTTCGAATTTTCGAGAAAAAATCAAGGTTAACCCCTTGCCTAAAAACAATACTTTTTCAAAAATTTCTTCAAAATCCATCGAGTGAGACATCAAAAGAAAGGTCATTTTAAGCTCTATTCATAGCTGAAAACCAAAATTTTCTTCGAGGTCTGGTTGCTGAATTATTTGTTTGCAATCGAATTTTTGTTTTTTTTTCCTACATATGGTTGCTGAATTATTTGCAATCGAATTTTTTTCTTATTTTATATACCTATTAAATTTTATTTTATATTTATATTTTGAGATTAAAGTCTCGAAACAAGTTTTTGTTTACAAATACGAGTTCAGCATATCTTTCAATGTAAAAATTACAAATTATTGGTTTTTTGTTACGTATACGCCACCATGACCCACTTTCTTATAAAAACATTTAGTGGTAAGTATAATTATTAAGTTGACTCAGTAAGGTAAATTCTAAGATAATAATGACACGCTCAGGATGCTCTACAAAAATAATTTGAAGTTGTTATCCAAAAGGTTTGAAGATCTTTTTTGTGACTTGATTAAATGGTCTAGTAGTTGAGCTGTAGTAGTTTCTTATTGTGCTTCTTGAGAGCTCGTTTCAATCGAGAATAAGGAGAAACACTTTTTCGCCCTGACCCTTAGGCTTCTTCATTCTGATGGTCAACGTTAAAAGTGTCCGTATTTTGAAAATTCGAAACTGCCCCATACTATGTCATTTTATTTTTTATAATATATTGTTAAAGATTTTAAAGGAACTATCAGTAGGTACTAATAATAATTTGAAGTTTTAAAAAAAAAATAATATCTGCAGGAACTTTCAAAGAGAAATACAAAATTGAGTCGAGCTGGCTTAAGAAAAGTATGGTGATATAAAGTGCACTGTGTTAGAGCTGAAATAGCTTGTTGGAAACATAAGTTTTATTTGAATGTATTTGTAAATGGAAGATTGAGAAGGTCTGAAAGACATTCTTTAGTTTTCATCTGAGTATATTTTTTTTTACTTTTTGATGCATTATATTCTCTTCTTTAATTTAGAACTACGTTTAATTTCTGGCATAAATAATACCTTCAAAACAAAATTTCTGACCATTTGGCGCTCATTCTTAGCGTTCTTTTAGTCTTCTGATTTTCTGGTCCGTGCGACCCTTTTCTATTCAAAAGCATGAATTTATAATTTCTGGAATATTAATCTTCTGTCCGTCTCTGATAACTGACAAGAAACTTTGTTTTCAGTTTTTGGTTTTACAATTTGATTTTAATTTTTCGAGAATTTGCCCTCTTTCATTTTTGAAATACATTCATCAAATATTTTCAAATTTACAACTATTCTCGTAAACAAATTTTGAATTCCTGGTGTTTGATCCAATTACTGTGAAGTACATACGTTTTTGTACTCAAAGAAGAAGTCAAATCAAAGCCAAAAAAATTAATCCCATCCAATATTCAAACTGTCTGTGTCTCAAAAAATTTTTGTCTGATTAATTTTTAGATTATGACTAAAAGTATCATTTTTACTTTAGTTCAGAACTTTACATACTGATTGCAATGCAAGTAATAATAAAAGATAATTCAAATAACAACTCTAAAATATAACAACTATAATAATTATTGAATTCAATTCGTTCCCTTCATCCTCAGAGGTATAAATTTTTTGTTATTCAAATTTTAAATTCGATTAAATCCTTGAATATTATGTTGTTGACGTAGGTATAGCTTAAAAAATAACCCCACACTCTGATTCCCAGTGAGTAATTGCAGAATCATTTCAATTCATTAATAATTTCTTATTATAAAGCCTTGATGTCAAAAGAAGCAAAAGAGAGAACACACGCAACAGGAATAAATATAATGTGTGTGTCTAGGTAAGGTATAAGGTACCTATGGTAGAGATACGAATATTATGGAAATGGAATTGAACTCAACACTCAGTTTAATTAAAATACCTTTTGTGCTGTGAGGTTATAAATCATTTCATTCTTGAAACACAATATCAACTAGGGGATGTGTTTATTTGCAAATTGAATTGACTCTTTGGCAAAATCATTTATAATGCAAGCAAAGCAACACACAACTTTGGTTATTGCTACAAATAAATATGGTTGATATAAGGATCAGGGTTGGACTTACCATTGAAAAGCTACGTGAACGTATCTGTATCTCACTTTAAGTCGAGTATTGGAAGTTTTTCGTAAGAGAAGTAAGAATGTAAGAAACTAACTAAGATTGAATTGCTTGGTGTCTTTTGCTGTCAATTTTTTGGTTAATCTTGCTTGAGTGAAAAATTCATTTTGTAAGGGAGCAAATATGTTCAGCTTCTTTCTTTTCCAAATCCGTTAATAAGCAACTTCCATAAAACACACGGAGAAAAAAAGGAATTTCAAAATTAGATGATGTCCACTTTAAATCCAACCACCTAAAAAAAATAGGATTTCCGCTTAAAATAAGTGGAATCCGCTTAAATTCTGTTAAATTTAAGGTGAACATGAACATCATTTCATTTTAATATGAATTTTCATAGTAAAAAAAACTACCGACGAAAAAAAAAATTGTAAAAGTACGATAGTGGTGTTTTTCATACAAAATGAAATGGTACTGACATGGTGCGGCGCAATAGAAATTTCTGGTAATGGTGCGGCCGTGGTGCGGGGCAAAAAAGCCGTGCGGACGTGGTGCAGGGGTGGTGCGGTGGAATTCCATTTTTACTCGGGTTTTTATTAATATGTTTCCATAGGAAAATAAGATGCTTTTCCAAATACTTAATCCGCTTAAATATGCGGAATGCGCTTGTTTTAAGGTGGTCCTTTTTTCATGCAGTTTACTTTCTCAATAACTGCTTAACTTTTTTCCAAAACAATAATGGCTAATCCGCCACTGATCAATTTTAATAACTTAGCACAAAGAGTTTAAACTAACGCATTTCCTGTTATAAAATAAATTTGAAATTTTATAATCCAGTTTGTGAAATTGTGTTTAAAATGTTTATTTAATCACGAAACTTTGCATCAAATCCCTAACAAAATTTGATCAATAAATCAAAAGAAAACTACTGCAATTCATAGATTTAACGAATACAAATAGAGGAATTGAGTTTTGTTAAAATTATTGCTTAAGGTTTTCCCATGTTTGGTTTACTCCAAATCCAACCAAAAAATTGTAAGGAAAATAATATAAAACTAGTCAATATGTTTGGTATATTTATGGTTAACCGAACCATATAGCCGAAGGATTTTTTTAAAAACAGATTGTTTTCTTGTGCATGAATATTACATTCATTACAGGTTTTGATAACAAAAACTTAAAAAAAATATACTGTTGACGTGACTTATTGTTTGAAAACCTATAAAATTAAATAGGTAATGTCTTCTGCTTGTTTGGGTGGAAGTTACTGATTTTTACTTTTTATTTTGTTTTCCAAAATAAACTTTACTGTAACATAATATCCATTCATCATAAAGAATTGTGAGTCTTGCACACGATATTGAATAAATAATGCATCAGTTTTTCACATGCAGAAACAGATCCCTTTTTTGAATGGAGAGAAAAATACAAAATGTTTGTCTTTTTTTTCGTTCAAGGTATTATTACTTTTGTAAGAGTTATGTTGTATTGAATAAATAAATAAAAGCTGAATTAAGCGAACGTATTCGTTATTTGCCTCATGTCACTGTATAATTCGTAAAAAAAAACTCAAATCAATATGAGGAGAAAGTTTGATTGCTCTGAAAAATATTGATTAAACTTTTCATTTTATTTCTTCTCGATAAATTTGTGAAATACCAAGAATAAATAAAATGCATTACTAGGGTCGCAAGTACTTGCTCTTATGCTAAGAGTAACTCTAATGTTAAAGCTTTTTATTCAAGAAAATTAGGGAAAATTAGATATTTTCAAGAAATTTAAAAAATACATAAGAAATAAAATCTGTTTTTTTAAATTAATTAAACACCGTTTTAAATGATATTTTACAAAAAAAACCAAGTATGCCATTTTATTTCTTGTGTAAAAAGGAATTTTTGGAAAAAAATTTTCGAAAATCCTTAGAGCAAAAAATCTGCTCCCAGCTCTCGGTCTAATTGTATTTTGTATTTTCAAAAATTTTTCAAAAAAAAAATGTTGGTACCTGTGCCATTTTGAAGAAATAATTAATCTACACAACATAAAAACGAAATTTCAAAATTTTTCACAAACCCGTTTTCAAAAACTTGATTTTTCAAAAAAAAATTTTGAAATATTTTTTTAAAAATCCAAAAAGTTAGCTTTTCTATTTTCATTATATGACATGTACCGTTAGTTTTGGTACTAAAAAAAATTTCAATTTCCTCTCTAGGGAATAGCCCAAGACTGCTAACTACCAAGTTTGAAGAGAATCGGTCTAGTAGTTTAGGCTCTAGCTCGAGGTGCTTACAGACGGGCAGACAGACAGAATTGCCGGACCCACTTTTTTGGCATTCTCCATCATCGTAATATTATGTCTGATTGTTATCTCGAGTTCGATTTTTTTTTTGCCCTATAGTACTTATATCGCAAGTAAAAAATTGAATGTGTTAAATTAAATTACTTGGAGTTTTAGTTCAAGGAAATAAGAAATATGTAATAGCATACTTAATTTAAAAGTTTAAGTAATTTAAGAGGCTTTAAGGCGATGTAATTTTAAATAAAATTTTTTTTAAATATGCAGTTGGTAAGAACAAATTGCACAACGAAATGACGCCGAAACAGAAACTTACAAAAACAATAAAACATCAGAAGAAAACAGTCACAGTCAATGTAGATCAGTGTTGCCGAAAGTACTCCCATAGGAGTATTGTGCTACTTTCAGCACCTCCGTACTCCCGTACTCCTCCTTTCACATTCGTACTCCTATTTTTTTTAATGACAAAATATTTTACACTTGTAGCAAAGTGTAAAAAAAAAATAAAAACAAAATTTTATCAAATCGGATGAGTTTCTCTCTAATCCGAATTCTTCTGACATTTATTTAAAAAAATATTAACTCTGTATACGTTGGGGCTAAAGCCTGGTACGCTGTTCGCGCTAAATTTTAGCCGAGATAAAATTCCCATACAAGTTATCGATAATTTGTATGGGATCCATTTTAGCTCAGATAAAATTTTTCGATAATCTGTATGGGAGCTAAAATTTAGCGCGAGCATCGTACCAGGCTTAAAGCTGAACTTTTTATTAAAACAAACAAAATTGAAATAAATGAAATAATTGAGTTTAAAGGTGTTTGCCGAGAATATTATAAGACCCTGTGTGCTCAAATTTCACAGCGAATGCATTTTGATGACGAAATTCTGAAACATATTCAAGGCATTGACTCTTTAAATTAAGCAGAAAGTGCAACTTCAATAATTTCTTCCATTCCCGATTTGATTAACGAAAATGAAATTGAAAACCTCGACATGAAATGGCGAACACTACTTAGCCAAACTATGGTTTCGAATTCATTAGAAATAGAAGAATTTTGGTCAGAAATATTTTTTTTTTTAAATTCTCTTAATGAAACATTTTTCCCTCTGAAAAAGGATTTTGTTAGTGCTTTATTAAGTCTTCCGCACAGCAGCGCAGCGGCAGAACGAGTTTTTTCCCAACTCTTTATTATGAAAGATACAAAACGAAACAGATTGGAAGTAAATACAATAAATGCAATTATGAGTTGCAAGGAATTGTTAAATAGAGTTGATTGCCACAAATGGAATCCTTCAAAACAACTTTTAAAAGCGTATACAAAATAATATTTGTTTTTTTCTTATATCATTTTATACTTACCATATAATTAAAATACCTTGATTTTTGCAAAACCACTTCTATTTAATGTATTTAATACATATCTTGTGATTACAATATTACTATAAATTAAGCTATTTACCATATTTTATGTTTAACTTAATATATATTTTTAAAAATAAAACTAAAAAAAAATTTCAAGACAAAAAAATGGCTGTACTCCTATTTTGTTCAAAATACTCCCCTTTTTTTTCTGCCGTACTACCTTCTAATATTTCTCTCCGGCAACACTGATGTAGATATTGGTGATTCCATGGGCAAATTGATTTTTTTTACGGTACCTGCCATATGATCAATATGGAAGGTTGTTAAAGTCCTCGTTAACATTTATCAGTATAAAGTACCTACTTTAAAACAGTTTGTCATTTCACCAAATTTCATAAAAATAAAAAAACTTTATAAACCGTCTTCTATTCCCCAATTGTATCACATGCATTATAAAAAAATCTAATAAATAAAAAAAGAGCACGTATACGCCACAGTGCATGTGAACAACGAACAAATAATTTGAATTACAACATTGGGCTAGGTGCAAACTCATCCAAATCGATATTAAGTTACACTTTCACTTATTAAATGATACAAATAATATTCTTCCCCTTTTTAGTCTGGTAAGTAATAAACCGAAAAAAAAACAAAATCCTTTCAAAAATAAAAATCAAAAAATTTTAAATTTCTTCAGCTCCTTAAATTCTGTTTGTTTTTAAAATGTGTATGTATGTAATAGAAAAACAGAAAACAAACAAACAAACAAAATACAAATAGAACTTTTTATTATAGTTTTGTCTTTTTCAGGAATTTTTTTGCTATCGAATACACAATCCTGTAAGTCGGCAGTGGTATGCAAGTATGTCGGCAGTGGTATGTAAGTATGTATGTTCCCTCATAACTTCTACGGTACTAATCATAATTCATTAAATTAGATATCGTTTGTAGCGTCTTCCTTTCCTGTTAGTTATAAGCTTTAAAAAATATCCTAATAATAAAGCAAAAAGAAAGAAAGCAAGAAAGACGCTTCTAACGATTCTTCATTTAACAAACCGTTTACTGGTTTTATTAAACTAAAAAAAGTCTAAATTTAATTTTCGGGTACCTACAATGCATTGTCACTTTATTTCCAACTTTAAGTTCATAAGTATTTTTTTTTATGTTAGATCATTGCATACGGAACACCTAAAAGTGTAATAGGTTAAAGTTTTACCAGAACTTTAATTAAACTAAGATACACTATACACAACACATGAACAATATGAATGTATACTACCTCTGCAACAATATATTGCATTTTTTCCACATTGCACCAGAATCTAATAAAATGTCAACCGTGAAATTGACAAAATTTTGCTATGAAGCTGTATACCTAGGTATGTTGCCATATTATGTTGTATACTCCATCTTACATTTAACTTTACATATATTAGAAATTAAACTGATGTTTGTATGTATGTTTTTTGAAATAATTTAACTCACCACACATACTATGATGGTTTGTATTTTTTTTTTCAAGGACTTTTGGGTTCTTTACTAATTGCGGCTGAGGGTGGTACTACCCAAAGTACACACAAAAAAGGAAAACCACATGACGTGTGTGAAAATTTTGGACTCTGAATAAATGAATTTAATTACTTCCTTTTGTAAAGATGAACACAATCTCATGGCTTTCAATTTTTTTGAAGCATCACGACTATAGAACAAAAGCTTTGATTTTGCTACTACCATAATGAAAAGTCTTGTTCATTCTTCTTACAGTTAAAATATTTGCATAGTGTAAAATTATATTTTAATTTGCATAAGACAATTACTCAAAAAAAAAAAAACTGTAAAACAAATATTTTTTTTTTTTTGAGTAATTGTCTTATCCAAACTTGTCATTAGTACATGGGAGTTTTGAAAAGATAGTAAATTTTAAAGGTCACTGAAATTAACAACGAAACTGAATATATTATAGCTTATAGGTATTTATTGTAATTAAGAGCAAAATTCATAGTCGTTACTTGAGTTAAGATTTTTTTCAACTCCAGTTAGTTGAGAAATATTTCAAGCAATCGCTCAAGGGAATTGAAAATATTGCTGTCACTTGAGCAAAGAAAAATCTTGTCTTGAGGAAAATTTTTTCTCAAACTTGAAAATTTGACTGATTTGAATTAACTGTCATCAAAAAAACATTTTTTTAATAATTCGCACTTGTTTGTCCAACATACTCGTCGAATTCATCGCCCCACTCGTACAACTCAAATCAAATATTCGCAATTAATTTATTTTATTATAAAATTAGTGCAACTTTTAATTGTTAAATAATAAAAGCAAACAAACTTGCGTTTTAATGTCAACTGACTGAAAAAAAACTTAAGCGTTTCCTCAAGTAAAAAAGCCTCCTCAGACATTCACTTGACGAAAATTTCGACTCAAGTGTTGAACATGAATAAGGATTCGCTTGAGCGAATGCTTAAGATATTTCTCAACTTGAGTGACGAATATGAATTCCGCCCTAAGTCTTGAACATAACTGGTCGCTTGAAAATATTGAGTGTACCTACCTATGTGAAATGCGGTAATTCTCGCTCTTTGTAAATACAAATCCTAAAACCGCTTAAGCTTTACTACACTAGCCCAAAAAATTAAGGGAACAAAAAAAAATCGTGATTTTTTTTAGTGATTTTTGATAGGCTGTATTTCAGTAAAAAATGATCGCATTAGACAAAATAAAAAGCATGTGAAAGCTCTATTCTTCTAGTTTCAGGATTAAATGTTAAAATATTTTCTTTCTAACGGTAAAATAGCTAAATTGTTGGAACTGTTCAAAAACCAAAATTTTCCAATTTTTTTTCGTTTTTACGAAAGTGGGAACATTTTTTCTGATAAAATGATTATTATTTTTAGAAAGGCCATTTATTTGGCCTTAAGATTCATTTTTTTTCAAACTTCTACGATTTTTTTTAAACTGCTTATAACTTATAACTTATATAAGTCATCAAACCAAAAACCATACTTTTGATTTTGACTATCAATATATCAACAACGGATCACTGTACAGAACATTCAAGGACACATTTAAAAACATCATTCAATTCTCTACAAAGTAATTAAGTTTGCTTTGTTAAACAAAATGTTTTCTTATTTTTGAGATTAATTTAGAAAAGCTATCAAAATAGGCATTTTTACGGTTTTTTAGAAAATGTACCGCTATTTTATTTCTATGGGTGATAAGATTAAACTGAGGCTTGATTATTGAAGCTTCATATACCTGTAATTAGTATGCAAAGTTTCAGACTTATTTATTAAGCAGTTTTTCTGTTGTGAGGGTTTGAACTTTTGAGATGAAATAAAACACCATATTTCTGCAGGTTTAAATGACTAACTTCTTGTAACTTTTTTATGGGCAAAATCAAATTCTTTTGAGTTTATTTGATAATTTTATTGAAAAATATCGTCTAAATTTAAGATAAGCCTTACTCTGAAGCTCGATCTTGAGAAGGGCATTTACGGAATGTTGGTTCTTAGGGGTATTACACTTAAAGAAGGGTTTGTGACGAAGATATTTTGCCAGGCATAATAACAGTTTTGGGTTCAAATCCCACCCGAAATCCGAAAACCCAAAATCCCGAAAATCAAAAATCCAGGAATCCCGAAATCTAGAAAATCAAAAATCCTGAAAGCTCATAAGCAATCCCGAAAATCCAGGAATAACCAAATCCCGAAAACCCGGAATACTGAAATCCCAAAATTCCGAATAGGATCCCGAAATGCCGAAAAATTATATAAAAGAAAATTTTGCCCAAATTTGTCATTTTATATAATTTTTCGAGATTTCGATTTTGACAAAATAATACTGGCCTTTCTGGATATTGGGTTTTCCGGTTTTTGGGTTTTTAAAATTGTAGGTCTTCAGGATTTTGCGATTTTTTAATTTCGGGATTCTGGGTTTTCTGGACTCTGGATTTTCGGGATTGTGGGTTTTTTCTGAATTCAGAATTTCGTGATTCTGGGTTTTCTGAATTCAGAATCTCGGGAAGTTCTCCGTCTCCCCATAATAATATGTCTTCATTTTTAACCTTACTTTTGCACCTCAATGAATTTTATGCATAGGCTTCCAAAGCTTACTGTCAGTATACCTATTTCCGCCTTCTTATAAGATTTTTAAAACTATTGAAGTTTGGAACGAACTTATGACATTAAGCATTTCTATCTCCCTCCCCCTACCTCTTGCCAATTTCTATTCTATTCAAACAGTACTTATATTTATAACCCTATTTAGGGACAAATAGAAAATAATCAATTTGATAATTCAACCAAGTTATTCTGGGGTGTAGCTAAAATGATGACGGTCATATTCACCAAACATGTTAAATGGTGTATCCCTAAAAACAATTGGAAACACAATGCGGATACCCAATGAGTATTATATGAATACTCTGACACATATATATCCAAACCAACTGTCTAACCGACACAACTGAATACGAGCTTAACCACCCTCAAATTGCCTGCTACATCAAAATACTACCCTTTTGCCACACATATCACGTATTAGTCTAATGACCCTATTATATTAGGTTTAATTCGGCCGTTAAAATGATTGATACTGTAGGAACCGAATGCGATGGCGGCAGTGCCAATGGCAGCCAGTTGTTTCCTAGTTTATACTTATAAATTCCTATAAGCACTATACATTTTGTATATGTACATGTTTAAGGTAGGGTACCTATTGTAGGTGATTTTAATTGTCTGTTTAGCTGTGTGTGTGTGTTTTTTTTTTATTAAGTGAAATCTTGATTTATCGTCAGTTAAATGAGGACCCCAACCCTATTTCCCACAAATCAAAAAGTAGTTTAAACGTGAGTTTTCACGCGGATAAAGCAGTTTATCACCGAATGAAATGACAACAACTTTTCCAAAGAAATTTCCTTCTGAACAATCAAATTCCCATTAACTTTTTTATGTTTGTGCGCCACAGTGAAAAAATATATAAATTTACACCACAAAAGAAATGGCGTCATCAAAAAGGGAAGATTTTCTTAACGAACTCTTTCTTTCAAAGAGGTGTTGTACGCACACATCCTTAATATACATATACATTATTAAGGACTTTTTTTTGTGTCTTGCCATAACAAAAAGTAGAGGTCCCTGCCACCTGACCCAACAAATGGATAAAAGACAAGGATAAAGGCAGACAAATATTCAGGTGACATATATTTTTTTAACCAAGATTATAATGGAATGAGATTACGGAAAAAAACAGACAAAAAATACAAACAGGAACATATTGTATGAACACAACATTCCTGTGTCCTTTATTTGAGGGAATTTGGTAGATGGTATAAAGGTGCAAAGGTAAAAGAATATACCACCATGTGCGAAAGGGATTGTTATTATAGTTGGCGAAAATGAAAGAAACGAAAATGGAGATTTAGTATTATTTTCGTACACAGTTTGTTACACGCTAAGGTTGTTTTCAGTTAGAGTGATAATGAAACTCACGTCATTCGTGAAGAAGTATTACGCCAGTCTTAGAAGGAGACATTTGACATGTCTGTATCCGACACCTTTCCATTTTACCATTAGGCAGGTTTTAGTTTGAATTGTTTTTTTTTTTTGCCATAGTTTTGCTATTTCATTTTTCCCATTTTCTGATATATTAGTAACCGAAAAAGGAGGAAAGAAAGATGTTAGTTTGATCAAAAATCAAATGTAAGACGTTATGTGAAATCGTTGGTAAAACTAACCTACAAATAGAAGCTTTTAGAGTGACAATTATTTGATGACCATCATTTCCAAATGACCCACGTGGCGTATTTCCAAATTACTCACGTGGGGCATTTCCAAATGACCCACGTGGGGCATTTCCAAATGACCCACGTGGGGCATTTTCAAATGACCCACGTGGGGCATTTTCAAATGACCGATGTGTGGCATTTCCAAATGACTCACGTGGGGCATTTCCAAATGACCCACGTGGGGCATTTCCAAATGACCAACGTGGGGCATTTCCAGATGCCCCACGTGGGGCATTTCGAAATGACCCACGTGGGGCATTTCCAAATGACCCACGTGGGGCATTTCCAGATGCCCCACGTGGGGCATTTCCAAATGACCCACGTGGGGCATTTCCAAATGACCCACGTGGGGCATTTCCAAATGACCCACGTGGGGCATTTCCAAATGACCCACGTGGGGCATTTCCAAATGACCCACGTGGGGCATTTCCAGATGCCCCACGTGGGGCATTTCCAAATGACCCAAGTGGGGCATTTTCAGATGCCCCACGTGGGGCATTTTCAGATGCCCCACGTGGGGCATTTCCAGATGCCCCACGTGGGGCATTTCCAAATGACCGACGTGGGGCATTTCCAAATGACCGAGATGCCCCACGTGGGTCATTTGGAAATGACCGACGTGGGTCATTTGGAAATGCCCCACGTGGGGCATCTGGAAATGCCCCCCGTGGGTCATTTGGAAATGCCCCACGTGGGTCATTTGGAAATGCCCCACGTGGGTCATTTGGAAATGCCCCACGTGGGTCATTTGGAAATGCCCCACGTGGGTCATTTGGAAATGCCCCACGTGGGGCATCTGGAAATGCCCCACGTGGGGCATCTGAAAATGCCCCACGTGGGTCATTTGGAAATGCCCCACGTGGGTCATTTGGAAATGCCCCACGTGGGGCATCTGGAAATGCCCCACGTGGGGCATCTGAAAATGCCCCACGTGGGTCATTTGGAAATGCCCCACGTGGGTCATTTGGAAATGCCCCACGTGGGTCATTTGGAAATGCCCCACGTGGGTCATTTGGAAATGCCCCACGTGGGGCATCTGGAAATGCCCCACGTGGGGCATCTGAAAATGCCCCACTTGGGTCATTTGGAAATGCCCCACGTGGGGCATCTGGAAATGCCCCACGTGGGTCATTTGGAAATGCCCCACGTGGGTCATTTGGAAATGCCCCACGTAGGGCATCTGGAAATGCCCCACGTGGGGCATCTGGAAATGCCCCACGTGGGTCATTTGGAAATGCCCCACGTGGGGCATCTGGAAATGCCCCCCGTGGGTCATTTGGAAATGCCCCACGTGGGTCATTTGGAAATGCCCCACGTGGGTTATTTGGAAATGCCCCACATGGGGCATCTGGAAATGCCCCACATGGGGCATCTGGAAATGCCCCACGTGGGGCATCTGAAAATGCCCCACGTGGGGCATCTGAAAATGCCCCACGTGGGTCATTTGGAAATGCCCCACGTGGGGCATCTGGAAATGCCCGACGTGGGTCATTTGGAAATGCCCCACGTGGGGCATCTGGAAATGCCCCCCGTGGGTCATTTGGAAATGCCCCACGTGGGTCATTTGGAAATGCCCCACGTGGGTTATTTGGAAATGCCCCACATGGGGCATCTGGAAATGCCCCACGTGGGGCATCTGAAAATGCCCCACGTGGGGCATCTGAAAATGCCCCACGTGGGTCATTTGGAAATGCCCCACGTGGGTCATTTGGAAATGCCCGACGTGGGTCATTTGGAAATGCCCCACGTGGGGCATCTGGAAATGCCCCCCGTGGGTTATTTGGAAATGCCCCACGTGGGTCATTTGGAAATGCCCCACGTGGGTTATTTGGAAATGCCCCACATGGGGCATCTGGAAATGCCCCACATGGGGCATCTGAAAATGCCCCACGTGGGGCATCTGAAAATGCCCCACGTGGGTCATTTGGAAATGCCCGACGTGGGTCATTTGGAAATGCCCCACGTGGGTCATTTTCAGATGCCCAACGTGGGGCATTTCCAAATGACCCACGTGGGTCATTTGGAAATGCCCGACGTGGGTCATTTGGAAATGCCCCACGTGGGTCATTTGGAAATGCCCCACGTGGGTCATTTGGAAATGCCCCACGTGGGTCATTTGGAAATGCCCCACGTGGGTCATTTGGAAATGCCCCACGTGGGTCATTTGGAAATGCATCTGGAAATGCCCCACGTGGGTCATTTTCAGATGCCCCACGTGGGTCATTTGGAAATGCCCCACGTAGGGCATCTGGAAATGCCCCACGTGGGTCATTTGGAAATGCCATACGTGGGGCATCTGGAAATGCCCCACGTGGGGCATCTGAAAATGCCCCACGTGGGTCATTTGGAAATGCCCCACGTGGGTCATTTTCAGATGGTCATTTGGAAATGCCCCACGTGGGTCATTTGGAAATGCCCGACGTGGGTCATTTGGAAATGCCCCACGTGGGGCATCTGGAAATGCCCCCCGTGGGTCATTTGGAAATGCCCCACGTGGGTTATTTGGAAATGCCCCACGTGGGTTATTTGGAAATGCCCCACATGGGGCATCTGGAAATGTCCCACGTGGAGCATTTTCAGATGACCCACGTGGGGCATTTCCAGATGCCCCACGTGGGGCATTTCCAAATGACCCACGTGGGGCATTTCCAAATGACCCACGTGGGGCATTTCCAAATGACCCACGTATGGCATTTCCAAATGACCCACGTGGGGCATTTCCAGATGCCCCACGTGGGACATTTCCAGATGCCCCATGTTGGGCATTTCCAGATGCCCCATGTGGGGCATTTCCAAATAACCCACGTGGGGCATTTCCAAATGACCCACGGGGGGCATTTCCAGATGCCCCACGTGGGGCATTTCCAAATAACCCACGTGGGGCATTTCCAAATGACCCACGTGGGGCATTTTCAGATGCCCCACGTGGGGCATTTCCAAATGACCCACGTGGGGCATTTCCAAATGACCCACGTGGGGCATTTCCAAATGACCCACGTATGGCATTTCCAAATGACCCACGTGGGGCATTTCCAGATGCCCCACGTGGGACATTTCCAGATGCCCCATGTTGGGCATTTCCAGATGCCCCATGTGGGGCATTTCCAAATAACCCACGTGGGGCATTTCCAAATGACCCACGTGGGGCATTTCCAAATGACCCACGTGGGGCATTTCCAAATGACCCACGTGGAACATTTCCAGATGCCCCACGTGGGGCATTTCCAAATGACCCACGTGGGGCATTTCCAAATGACCCACGTGGGGCATTTCCAAATGACCCACGTGGGGCATTTCCAAATGACCCAAGTGGGGCATTTTCAGATGCCCCACGTGGGGCATTTTCAGATGCCCCACGTGGGGCATTTCCAGATGCCCCACGTGGTGCATTTCCAGATGCCCCACATGGGGCATTTCCAAATAACCGAGGTGGGGCATTTCCAAATGATCCACTTGGGGCATTTCCAGATGCCCCACGTGGGGCATTTCCAAATGACCCACGTGGGGCATTTTCAGATGCCCCACGTTGGGCATTTCCAGATGCCACACGTGGGGCATTTCCAAATGACCCAAGTGGGGCATTTCCAAATGACCCACGTGGGGCATTTTCAGATGCCCCACGTGGGGCATTTCCAAATGACCCACGTGGGGCATTTCCAAATGACCCACGTGGGGCATTTCCAAATGACCCAAGTGGGGCATTTCCAAATGACCCACGTGGGGCATTTTCAGATGCCCCACGTTGGGCATTTCCAGATGCCACACGTGGGGCATTTCCAGATGCCCCACGTGGGGCATTTCCAAATGACCCACGTGGGGCATTTCCAAATGACCCACGTGGGGCATTTTCAGATGCCCCATATGAGGCCTTTCGTGGCTGATCGCGCAGCCGGCCGCGTGATAATAGTATCGTTTAGTTTTTGTTCCCATTTCAACTCAAATTTGTATAAGATTTTTTTGACATTAAATTCTAAACAGATGGGTCGATTCACTATAAACTTGTTATTGGAGCAGTTTTTGGACCCCTTGAATAATTTTTATATTTAAGAAAAAGAATAATATATATAAAAAATATATGGGTAAATAAATTATATATGAAAAATCACATCTCAAAAACCTTTTGGTTTAAAAATTTTTTTTTTTATTATCTTTTCAAATTCAAATGGCAATAATTTTTTGTTAACACTTTTTTTGTCAACCTCTATTTTTATCAATTTAACAAATTTTCCTTTCGAATATGAATTTCCTTGTCTTTGTCAAGAAAACCAGTATTTCTATCATATTATAAATTATTTAACATTCCAAACATTTTTCAATCATTTTAGATTCCTTCTAATTAAGAACAGTGAAGCTTAAGAAACTTAAGCCACAGTTCTAGTTTTAAATGTTAAATTATATCTGACCCAAAAATACTTTCTGGAGCAAATCTGGTCAGAGGTTATACTTTCATGTATTTTTATCATCTTTCTTGTTTGTTTCTTATTTGTCAACCTTAAATGTAACGTGTTACGTGTGCGTGTGTAAGGGACAACAAGAAAAAGAAGTTCCATTCATCCCAAAGGCTTAAAGCTTTTGTTCAACTCAATAAAAATAAAAATAAAAAAAACTTTTCTATTCATCGTTCTATGAGTGAATTTTCCAAAGAAGTTGCGGAGGTGCTCTCTCTTTCTCCTTTTTACTATTTACACAAATATACAAGGCTTTTATAAATCATAATATCCCTTTAGTCCATTCAGACAAAGGGTAATGCAATTTCAATTGTCCACACAAAAATTCCACATGATTTACGCAAATATTTTCACAGAGAGAGCCTCCTTATATTCTTTTTGTAGCTCAGAGAGATTAAAGTGCACTTAACATATTGTGTTTGTGCAATGGAATGGAAAAACGATTGAATATAAAAGTGAACCATAAAATTATGGCAGAGTTATTTGTGTAAATGTCCGGGGTTTTTTTTTTTTTTTGAAAGTTGATATGTCATTGTATGTCAACATGAATGGAATGGGTTTTTGAATGATGAATATCTACCAACTTGTTGGTTAGGTTTATTTGAGGTTAATTTTTTTCATATGAAATTTTTAGTTGAAGTCTAAATAAATTAAATTTTAAGGATTTAAAAAGAACCCCATAGTTATACATATAGAAAATAAACACTAATATCATTGAATAATTACACTGTGACAAAAAAAAGGTCGAAAAATATAATACGTTTTGTAGAGTTGCACTGTTTACCTTACGATATTTAAAAACTCCCTAATACCCCCAAAATATGGAGTTCGAAGCAAAAAAAGGTTTTTAGACCTTCAAACATTGAATACAAATCTAGCTTCATAATCCAATAATTACATACAAAAAAGAGCACGTATACGCCACAGTGCACGTGGAAAACGTGCAAATAATTAGAATTACAACTTTGGCTTAGGTGCACTAAAAAAAAATATATATATAAACCTAAACAAAATAAATACAGACAGACAAAATATAGATAGAATTTTGATTTACATTTTTGGTTGCTTAGTAACCTAAAAGTCCTTTTCAGATATTTGTTTGGTTATCGAATACACAATCCTGTAAGGCAACTGTGGCGCCAATTCTCATTTCCCGGTGTCACTTTTATATAATATTCTAACATTCGTAACACTAATTTTTACATAAGCGTAATTAATAAGCAATAAATATAATTTTTATTAATTATGTTTTGTATAAGCTAAGAAACTGCCTTAAAGAATATAAATTTCAATAAGAAGTTAAACTTCATCATTTTCAATTGCCTTATGTTTTCTTTATGCCCCCTAAAAGCTTCCATACAATGTCTATTGCTATTTTGTGCAATCATTTATATAATTTTTAGCCTAAATCCACATGCATATTCTTTTTAACAACCCTAGGCATTAGGAAAACATTATTTCGCAAAATAAATTGAATTGCTTGTATTAATATGAAAATTGTGTTTCCTTAGTGATGAAATGAATTTTATGCTCAGGTAGGTTAGATATAATATCTACACCAAACCACCTACATATGTATGTATTTTACTACATCAACATATATTCTATTTCGCTTGACGATATGTTTTAAAAACCATGAACTCAATAAAAAAAAAGTTTGCATGCGGCGGAAGAGTAAAAAGTAAAAAAAAAAAATATTTTTTTTTTGTTAGGATTACTTTGCAAACATAACCACCGCACGTGAATGTGTATTTTATGGAGCAATTTAAACAAAAAAATTTAGGTAATGTTTATGTATAAAGGATATACTTTTGAATCCTATACAATCCTACATAGGTAGTACCTATACCTATCTAAAGCTATTTCAAAATAAGCGTTTTTATGCTTCCAAATTCCCACTTTATTTCTATTTTCTTTTATTTTTTGTATATTTGAATAGGACACAAAGAACAAAGAATCACATTCGTTCGTGGAGAGACGATATAGGTTTGCAGAGGGTAGGTATTTGTGAAACGAGACGATTTTCTTTATTTTTGTTTATATTTTCATTTTGTTTTGTTTTTTTTTTTTATTGTGATTTGTGATGAGAGTCTGGTTCATTGCTAAAAGCAGAAAAAACCACAAAAGAGGCACAAAAAGTCTAGAAAATTTAACTCAGTATGTTGTCCTTTTTTTGTTTTGTAAAATAAAATGTTTTTTTTTTTTTTTTGACAGAGTTACCTCTGAAAATGTTCAAGCTATTTAATAAGAGTCTTATTATGTTTAACTTTTTGGCATATTGAATTGCATATTTTTCGTCACCAGCTTTAAACGAGATTAGATAGTATCGTTGCTTTGAAACAAGCTGCTTGGTATTCTTTCTATTACGTAGCTTTATAAAATGACTTTCATCCTGTTTTAGAATATGGAAATTGAAAATTTAAAACGAAATAAAGGTAACCATGTCAAAGGGCCAAGAGTTAGACAAAGCTACCTATTTGAGTGTTTTTTCGTATTTAAGGTATGTTTGTTTTTAATGTGTCCATTTGCTCTAAGGTCGGCTCTAATTATATTTTATGAAGCTTAATAAGCAACAAATGCTAGGATAAGGCATTAATGTTGTACCTACTGACCAAAGAAATAAAGGAACTGAATGATAAAATCTTTTGTCCTTAGAAAAATTAGCAAACTTACCCAAAATTTTATCCAAGCAATGTTAGATGGGATGGAATATTTTGATGACGAAATATCCTGGGATTGAAATCCCTTTTCTTTAATTGCAAGAAATAGCAAGTGAATTAACAACTGAGAAATGTATGTTGGCTGCAAGTATTAGTCAAAACGTCAATTATATCAATCTTAATCTAAGCTCATTATCAACTTTTTACGAAGTTGAACTTTTATCTGAGTCCACACTCTGAACCGTTTTCGTTTCAGAAATAATTTTTCGAAATCAGAAAAAAACTAACACTTTATGATTTTGAGACATTTGATACAACCATTTCGAAAATCTTTTCGTTGAGGTTATTTGACATATTTTTTTTCGGAAAAGGGTACCCCTTGGATTTTAAGATTTTCGGAATTATGGGTTTTCCGGATTTTGGATTTTCTCGATTTCGGGTTTTCTCGATTTTGGATTTCCGGGATTTTGGTTTTTCGGAACTTCGACTCCAACTCCATTAATAAAGCTCGAAATAGCTCATTTCATGTCTCAATCCATGGATATTGAGGAATTTTTTTTTTAATGCGTTTTTTCGGCAAGGGGAACCCCTTAGATTTTTTTTCGAAAAAATAGATTTGTCATTTTTGTTCCTTAATACATAAGGTTGTTCCCCATGAAAACTTACTTCGGGATTCTTGTCCCAATATATTTGCTTCCGAAATTTGAAAAAAAAAAAAAAAAAAAAATATTTTGATTGCAAATAACTCAGCATCAACCAGACCTCAAAGAAACTTTTGATTTTCAGCTATGAATAGAGCTTAGAGAGACCTTTATTTTGATGTCTCACTCGATGGATTTGGAGGGAATTTTTGAAAATGTATTTTTTTTTAGGCAAGGGGTTAACCTTGATTTTTCCTCGAAAATCCGAAAAAAATAAATTTGTAATTTCTTACATTATTACGATTGCAAATAATTCTGCAACCAGACCTCGAAAAAACTTCTGGTTTTTAGATTAGAATAGAACTAAAAAAGACCTTTCTTTTCATGTCTCACTCGATGGATTTGGAGGAAATTTTTGAAAATGTATTTATTTTAGGCAAGGGGTTAACCTTGATTTTTTCGCGAAAATCCGAAAAAAATATTTTTGTAATTTTTTACATTGAAAGGTAGGCCTGTTCATTGTGTTTCTGTTAACCAAAACTTGGTTCGAGACTTTGGTCTGAAAATATCGGCTTCCGATTGTCGGCAAGGACATACCTTTGTATTTTTTTTTTTCAATATCTGTATGTATGTATGTAAATAGATTTGTATTCATAAGCTCTCATTACTCTATTCGTCTTCTTTATTTGTGTGGCAGTTCAGTGCATAACTGAACATTTCCGTTGCTATTAAACTTAGAACTTTATGTTACCTTTCGCTTATTGCTACCCTTTAAAAAAAAGTAACAAATATAAAACGTAAATTTGCCAAAATAATTCAAAGAAAAAAGCATTCAAATTGTGTCTTCTTTTTAAAAACATTTTATTTAGATTCCTTTCGTTTTCCTTAATTGAGGTAACAATAAAAAGTATTTTACAATACGAAAACCATATAATATACATCATTCAGTTCATTCAACAATCACATCATGAACGTTGAATAAACAGCTTGTGTTGGTTGTTGAAAGAAACTTTCAACCGTTTTATTGTTTGCAAATAAAAGTGTTTCTACTCTTCTATTGAGAAGAAGGAAAAAGGACTCTTCGAGTGCCCTTTTTTCTATTCATATATTACAATAAAATTGCTTTTATTTTGAAGAGCTATCAAAAACTAACTTTTATTATTATTTTTATTTCAAGTAGTTTATATACTCTTTTTGTTTAGTACTATTTTTGTTGGTATAAATTTATTGTAAGTTGAAGGGATGCATCAGTCATTCATTCATATCAGCTTGTTTTGAGTTTTATTTTTATTTTTAACTTAAATAAAACAAATCTCTGAAAATATTTTTATACAGGGTGTCCCAAAAGTAATGGATCAAACGAAGTATGTTAATAGGGGATCTTAAGGGCTCTCAGAATTTGGTAACTTGTTCATCCCAAATCCTTACGGTTTTCGATTTAATGCATTTCTTGTGAAATTTCGAAAAATCTCGACTTTGCAACAGTATTTTGCTTCCTGTTGCCATTATTGATTTTTGTTTTTTACAATTCTCTTACTAAAACATTGACAAATAATTAGGAACAATTAATTAATCAAAATATTTTTTATTCCATAAGCCATTTCGATGCAAATTATCTAACAGTTTCAAGTTTTTTAAAAAATCAATTTTTTACTTTTTTTTGAGAGCAACACCGCAAAAAAAATTTCTATGGTGTGAGAATGGTTTATTATTTTAAAAAGTTGCCCTGTTATTGTAGTTTTCAAAAATGTATAAAAGTTTCCAAAGTTGCAGTTAGATCGCAAAATATTACAATTTGAATTCAACAAAACAGGGTTTTTCAGAGCGAAAAACAACCAAAACAAACACATTTTCTCGAACTGTTATTTGTTTATTTTTCTTTGAACAAAAGCCTCTATTTTCGTTTGTATTTTTGCTTTGAAAAACCCTGTTTTGTTGAATTCAAATTGTAATATTTTGCGATCTAACTGCAACTTTGGAAACTTTTATACATTTTTGAAAACTACAATAACAGGGCAACTTTTTAAAATAATAAACCATTCTCACACCATAGAAATTTTTTTTGCGGTGTTGCTCTAAAAAAAAAGTAAAAAATTGATTTTTTAAAAAACTTGAAACT